>NW_013952554.1:521152-525745 GCF_001266775.1 Austrofundulus limnaeus
TAATAATAATAATAATAATAATAATAATAATAATAAAGCCTTATCCTAAATAAATGTACTATAAGAATAGTTTAGATCTTTTAAGTGGAGTTTTGTGGAGACGTTATAAACAAGACTGAGAAATTAATACATGGAGCAATCAAAAGCAAATAGGACAACATGCTACAGCTAGCTGCTGCGGTTCACGCTTGCAAATAAYCTAAACATTTTACATAAGTGACCATGTAATCTGGATATGTATGAACTATTTTTTTTTCCATATTTAGTGTTGTTTTAAGACAACAGTTTAGTTTGATCTTATCTGATCTTGGATTAGCTTCATTAATCTGGTCAGATTTATGCCGTTTTCYATTACCTCAGAAGCCAGAACTTGAATCAGAGAATTATGTCACATTCAACTTAGCCATGTTTCACCTGCAGCATAAAAAAACTTGCAATATTTCCCAGTTTTGTGCCCATTGAGTAAGCTTATTTTGTTAGCAAAGATAGATCATGACATAATATTGAGATTCTATGGAGTAATTTAAATTAATTTCAATAACATTTTTATCATAAATATGTCATTTATTCATTCAGGAATAACCAAGAAAGCCTCTGAATAGTYAATCAACTTTCTTTATTCATTTAAAATAATGTACTGAATATGAAGTCTGATCATAGAGACAATTTTATTCAAGTCTATGCTTCAGAATTTTATTAATTTCTTTCTCTGAAGCTAGCCATGCTTTGAAATACGTTTATTAAATAAGTGAAATTGCATAAAAAAGGGAGTATTTTTAGGAAATTTGAAAATGACAATAAAAAGTAATTATCATAGTATATGAAATAAGTCGAAGGAGGCTGCTATGTGTAAACAAATGGAAATCAAGAGTAAACAGAAACATCACAAGACGAGACACACTTAAAAAAAAAGGCTGTGCTACAACTAAATTGCTTCCACACTCTATGGGCTCAATATGCGAYTTAAAAGAACCCAGCGGTGGCAATATTCTTCTGGTATGGTGTTTAGTTTTAATAGGAACCCTCAGCTCAAATATGAGCTGACAAACACAGCAAGACAAACACAGTCTCTCTCCGGCAATGAAATATACACTATCAAATAGACCTGTACCTTTTTGAATCCGCTGTGTGGGTGAAACTAAAGCGCAGAACAAACAGCATTCTGATATGGCTTTGAGGGTGATAACAGCTTCTGACAGGGTGGAGAGAGCGGGCTTTGGGCTCCGTGCAAAAAAACACAGCCTGTGATTGACACGAATCCCCCGGCCTCAGAGAAGTTTACCTTTTAATGAGAGCTCAGAGAGGCCCACTCAACAACCTGGTGCGGGCTCCCGCCGACAGCAGGCGACGGCCGGGGAGGAGCGCACGCCTCCGTGTGTGCCGGGGTTATTTGTGTCGCGTCCGTGCACGCGTATCGATGCGCGGCTCGTCTGTGACCACTTGTCGCAGATTTCAATCAAGGATTTCAGCCGTGCTCAAATATCCCCTTCTCTTTTGGTGCTGAGTTGTTTGAAGAAAATGAGTGGATTCAGGATCAAGAGCCTTTCTGGAGGAATTTAACTCTGTTTGAGGATTATGACTTCTTCATCCTGTACAAAGCCTGCAGAGAGAGCTATATGCTAGCCCTTGGAGGCCGGGCTTTGCGATGCGTTCCAGCCTCTGCGATAGAAAGCTGATAAAATCCAGAAAGACTGGCAGAAATCTTCAAAATAAAGAAAGAAACCTTTCCAATTTCACTGTAGAATAATGAGCCTTTCAGGCTCCAAGAATGTGCGTCCTTTTAAAAATTTATAGATATGTGACAATGCAAASACACACACAAGGATATATTTTTTCGTAATAAAAATGTTACTCTCACGAAAACTTTAATTTAGCTTTAGTAAAACTTGCCTTATTTTATTATTTTTTTTGTGTCAGGGTTTATTTCTCTCAACTTAACGAACGGCTGTAAAAGCCACACCTCTTTCCATCTGACTTATGAATTACAATTATCACGCCAACACATCCCCTGCCAGCTGTGATCAGCATCTTCAGGTCTCAGGCAGACTTCCTGCAGCATCAACAGCACGCCTGATCTGTTGCCTGGAGACACCACCGTGACCTTAGCCCAAACAGAAAGCCCAAAAGTGACCATGATGGCTGTTCCYTTAAAAAAAATCCCAACAACAAAAACTTCAGCTGGTGAATGTTCTGCGTGAGCATCTGGATCATCTCTGGTGAAAAGCTCCGCTCATATCTGTATTTATCCTCTTTACGGCGTTAGTGGACAGCAAAACAAGAAATCAATGAAAATGGGGACAAATTACTGTAAGCGTCAATATTTAAGACAGCCGAGGAAAAGGGCTTTCTGCTCGTAACAGATTCCTTCCATTTATTTTAAGATTATTGAGCGGAGGGTTTGTCAATTCCTGATAAGCCCATTAGTTAGTTGTTGATAAAACAATTTAGCATCATTACATCTCTAAATATAATAAATGCATATGGTTAAAAGAATCAAACAGCAGTTATCACACAGTTCTTTTATATAAAACATGCTCTCTGATTAATATAAAAGTTAGGGTCCTTTATGTATTTATGCAAATCATATAGACAGATCAAAATGCATCATCGTGTCTGTAATCAGGTTGTGCAAGATTGTCATAAACTAGCACAAAACTTAAAATATTGAAGAATTTGTTTATTTTGTTTATCAAGAAACAAAATATTTATGTTAAGTTCATTATTAGAAAAAATGCATACAAATAAAAAAACAGCAAAATAAATAGATAAAATGAGAAAAAAAACATATTGCTGCAACCTCTCAGGAGTGCTTTGCTTTGCTGAGATTTGCAGCCCAAAGCCCTCTGCCTCTGTCCTCACTAGTGTCTTTTGTTCACACCCAGCTCCATACAAAATGCAGCCAAACAGACAGAGGTGATCATCTCTGGGGCAGAGGAAGCCATGAGCGAGCACTAAAGAGGAAGTAGCATCTCCAACAGACAGTCGCAGCGGGGGACGAACTAACTATAGCCACATCAATGACTAACTCTCACAGCAAGGCCACCTCCCTTCACTTTGAAAAGAAAATAAATTAAACAACAAAGCCGGGACACACTGACATTCAGTGCCTTTCAGTTTTTATTGCACCAAATAACTGCTCGTCATGCTCGCAACGCGGGATCATCGTGAAGTTCACGAACCGAAAATCTCAACAGTTTAAATTAAGAAACATTTCAAAGTTTTGCTCCCAGCAGGATTGAGAGGTGCTTTATGAACACAAATAGCTTCCTCATCTCATGGCCTAATATGGTCATTCCAACACAGGAGGACACCTATCTTTGTATTTCTTCATGCATTACACACACAATCAATAATGGAAAAATATATATACACTGAGAAAGGCCTTAGTCGCACTGGCTACAAGCGGCATTGATTAATGATTTTGTGCCAGTTATGACAGCAAGGTGCACGCACTGAAGGTAGTGGAAGGCCTTTTTAATAGTGCAAGGAGAGAATTAAATCAAACCCAGGAGGGCCTCCACTGGAAAGGAGAGATGCTGCATCTCTGCGCTCTAAATCACAGCTCTGCTTAAGCCCAGCCTCCTCTTTCTCCATTTTTCTACATTATCGAAGGAAACCTGTCACTGCTGTCTGTGTGGAAGTTTACAAATCATGATTTATCTCGGAGAGGATCTCTAAACACCTGTGTGAGAAAATAAGTATCTCCTGGATTATTATTTATAGGCGAAAAAGTATTTTTTTTTCAGTCTCACTTTATGATTTGTAAAAGAGTTTTAAATCTTTAAAAACGTTTTAAAAATCACTTTGATTTTTGAACCTGTGCATTTTTTTGTACATTTTATGACCGTGTCCTTTTCAAATTCACAGTGTAAAAAGAGCAGAGCAAAGCTTTTGCTTAGAGCTTGGAGAATAAAAACAGGGGGAGGGGTTTAGAATATCCCAAAGGTCAAAAACTGATCTAACTCATTACCTGTAGCTATGAGGAGAATCCTTATCTGTTGTTGTCAACTTTTTAGCAGATTTTGCTKGTTTTTTAAAAGACCTCAAAATCTCCAAGCGTACGACTGCTCATTTGAAGATGGAATTATAAATCACAATAATCCATTGTTTACACATAACCCTGTTTTTACAGTTCTGCTGAAATTCTGAAAAAATTCTTCTTGAACCTGAAACTTTATGCCCCGAGATCCATAAACTCCTGCCCAGTTTTGAGTCACTTTGTGCAGCACAAACTGGCAAAATCCACATCAGCTGGGGAGCGAAAATCCTTCTTACTGGCCAGTTGCAACAATTTGATCCAGTAAATACTGCAGAAGAAAGCGACAGAGCGAAAGCCATGTGAGGGGGGAAGAAATGAACAGAGGGAATGGGCACTCAGTCTGCTGCCTTGTCTTTGTTCTAAATTCAGAAGTTTCTTGAGGCAGGAGCTTCTTCTTCAATTGATGTTAAAAGCCAGAAAAAGAGCAGCAGATGTTTTTTTTAAGTGTTGAAAATGACAAAGAAAGCCTTTATGGAATAATTTTACACTATATTTTAAGTGAGAATACTTATATCTGTCAGAAAAAAAATACATTTTTACATCAATGTTTAAAA
>NW_013952554.1:526106-528702 GCF_001266775.1 Austrofundulus limnaeus
CACATCTAGACTTCAGCATTTCAATTTGTTTCCATGTCTTCAAGAAACTGTATGCAATAAGTTGTTATAAGAAATGTAATTAATTAAAATTTAAAACAAATATATAAAAAAAACACTCACAAACACCAACCTAAAAGAAAAAAAAAAACTATTAACGCTCTAAGGGAAGTCCGGGCTGTAAATGTGCACAATATTCCACATTATATACATGTCATTTCAGAGTGCACTCCAAGTGATGCAGTGTCAAATCTGTGTGACAGATTTAGGTGAACGCTGGTGATGGGAGCCCTGCGTGGGGACAGCGGCTTAAGGCTGACTGAAGGAGCAAGTACAAGATCTCCAGCAAGGCAGAAAGGAAGCCTGCTTAGTGTGGAGCCGGTGCCTCTCAAGCCCACCAACACCGACAGCCAGGCAACACCCTGACACCATTGCCATCTTCTGACAACAATCGCACATGACTGTGAGGAGGAACGTATAGCATGGTGAGAAAACAAAACAGCAAAGGCTGATTTCAGAAATGTCTAAAGTCAAAAATGCCATTGATCATATAGAATTAAAAAATAMGTATTAACACAAATATGATTTAAAAATTAAAGCCTTCTAGAAAAGTTTTGAAATATAATAAAATGGCATTTTATTTTATAAATAAAAAGATCTTGCAAATGTCTTTATTGCCATTTCTCCTTTTTTATGATAAATATTTCAGTACKCACCATTTAACACAAATAAGAGGACTTGCCTAGTTGTATTTACTTGAACTCTAACTAAACAGGGTTTTTGGTATTATATTAATTAAAAGCAGTGAAGTAAACAGTTTGTTAGAATTTAATTAATTAATACTTTTCATTACACAAATAATATTTCAGATTACTTGTGGCGACTTAAACTCCTGCACAGGACTTTGCTGAAAGCAGCATGTTGGCAGCTTTACTCTGAAACCTTTGAGCTTCCTGACATCTAGTGGACAAAATTCAGATTTTCACAACTTGCATTTTTTTCAGGTCTGTTTAAATTATTAGAGTACTGTCAGCAAGTAGCTCTGTGTGTTTATTTCCCATAAAAAGGTTGATGAGATCTGTGGTAGGGGTTGRTGAAACCCACAGAAAGTCATTGTTACATGCACTTCTACAAGTGACTAACTTTTAGGCTCAGTCCAAGATGGCTGCCACATCTAAGCGCTGATTACTTGTAACATTAGACATTATTTGAAAAACATTTACTTCAACTACAAAACAAAGACGGTAAAAATACTGTAGTTATTATAAATCTAAAAAAAAAAWACATTGTCACACAGACAGCGACATTTTATAAACACCGCAAAGCATGCTGGGTAAATGATGGCGTTCATTAGATCATCCTGTGTGAGGCTGTGTGAACTCTTAGCCACCCTGAAGATCAAGTTATTTATTTTATACATAAATGACTTGGTAAATAAGTCAGGACTTTTTAAATGTGTTTTATTTGCAGATGACACATTTTTTTTTTTTTGTATGGGTAAAGATATAAAACAAATGTTGGAGATTTTACAGACAGAATTAGTGAAAATACAAAATTGGTTTCAACAAATTATCATTTAACTCATATAAAACAAATTAAATTATATTCAGTAACAGTAAGAGAGCTGTAGATGTTCCATTTAGAGTTGATGGTGTTGAGATTTATAGAGCCAGTGAGGTGAAGTTTCTGGGTGTTATCGCAGATGAAAATCTGAGATGGAAAAATCACAAATTATTTAAGAAGAAAAATAGCTAAATGTATTGAAGTACTGTATAAAGTAAGGGAGTTATTTAATGATAAAGCACTGTTATGTTGGATAATCCAATAGTTGTTCCACACTTAATTTATTGTATTGAAGTCTGGAGTAAAGCTTGCAGGACAATTACAAATCCTATTTTTATTTTACAGAAAAGAGCTGTAAGAATTATTACTAGAAAAGATTAGCATACATTAAATACATTATTTTATCAACTGAAGATTTTGAAATTCTATGACTTGTTTAATTACAATATTTGGCTGTTTATGTACAGTATAAGGCTCACAAAAACATATTACCTTCTACCATCCAAGTAAATTGTATTAAAAGGGAGAGTGGTTATTATCTTAAGGGGATAGAGATGTTTGTGAAGCCTCGGTTTTGTACCACTTTGAAGGATCTGTCTACTTTAATCCAGGGAATAGGATTGTGAAATGGTTGGGAGGATGATGTTAAAACTGTCAGATCTTTGTACATATTTAAGAGAATGATAAAAGTTGAAGGAAAATGGAAAAGCATCATGTGGATCCACACAAATTGTTGTTTGAGTTGATGTTGTTTTTATTTAGCTTTGTGTTTTGTAAATTACCTTTGTTTGAATATATACAGCGGGTAAAATAAGTGTCGAACACGTCACCATTTTTCTCAGTAAATATTACTAGAGGCGCTAATGACATGAAATTTTCACCAGATGTCGGTAACAACCCAAGTGATCCATACATACAAAGAAATCAAACCATAAATGTCCAGAAATGAAGTTATTACTAATCTGGGTGGGTGCTGCTTGTGTCCAACAATAAGCAGAAATATTTTTAGGCCTTTTATCACTAGATGGCAGTCTTG
>NW_013952554.1:530552-538079 GCF_001266775.1 Austrofundulus limnaeus
GATATAAGGTTTTAAAACTTGGTTAGGTGGACATTTTTTGCAGTGTATGACACAACAAATGTAATAATGAAAAACGTTGAGGCAAAAAAAAAGAGAGTAAAGTCTGGTGTTTTGACAAAAAAAAATTTAAAAAGTGTAATAAAACTCATCCTTAACATATCACAGGTTTTTTTATTTGCATCAAAGTTATTGGCACTGAAAGCAGAGATCAGTTGTTTGAACATTATGATGCTTGAATAGGAAACTCAAATAATTATAATGTATCCCAGTGCTTCTGTTTAAAATAGCACTTTAAGGTTTTAATACAAAAGCTAGATGGCGCTGTTATTCGTATGATATGACTTAGAGTCAAATCCAAATWTTCTCATGTCATGATCCAGTCAGTTTATCTGACAGCAGCAAGTGCAAAAATGTCTCAAATACTCCTTTAGGATGTGTCTCATGTGCATTTATTGACAGGTTTAGTCTCATTGGGTTTGTGTTCAAAGGAAAAATGCACCAATAACATGATTGAACAAAAATAAAAGCTGTCAGCAAATTCAAACAGAACAACTAAATACAAGACAGACTGGAATAAATCCACAACTAAGATGAGAGGAATTGAAGTATGACAAGTGGAGGAAAACTGTGGAGATGTTTCAGAACAGTGAATATGTCCCAATCAAAAAGTAGAGGTCATTCATGATCATTTTAAACGGGGATTAAAGAAGAAAACGTTGAATGTTTTAAATACTGTCTTACCAAACTGTGCAAAACAAAACATTTGAAACTCACTTTGTTTCCGTCCATCTTAATCAGACTCTTAAGGAGCGGTTCTTATTTCCACCAGCAAAAAGACATGGTACAACCACTTTATGCTGCAATCTACWGTATGTGATCACATGGAGACAAATAACACATACACACTCACACAGGGACAGTTTAGAAGTCACAAATAAMCAAACAAGAAACTTTTTGGACTGTAAGAGGACACCAGACTATGAAAAAAACCCTATATTCATACTTCCTGCAGAAAGGTCTGGGCCACATTTATAACCTGCAAACATCTTGCTGTGAGGCAATAATACAGCCTCACTTCATTATTAACATCCATTAAAACCACTCAGAAATCCATAGTTATATAATTGTGTCGGGTAAACTCTCATAGTTTATTGAAATAAATCAAAAAGGTTTAAATTCACTGTTGACTATCTCCTGCGAACAAATGTCTGATTTTAAAAATAATTATTTAGTTTACCTTGGAACCGAATAATAATAATAATAATAATAATAATAATAATAATAATAATAATAATAATAATAATAATAATAATAATAATAATAATAATAATAATAATAATAAATGTGATTTGTCCTTGCTTATACAGTATGTCCTTATTTGTTTATTTTTTGGCATTAGAAAATTGGAGTTGCATGTTTTTGTGGATTTATGTTTTTGCAGTTTACTATTTTAAGAGTCAGACTCTAAAAAGCTTGGGAACCCCTGAACAAAAATATCAGAAAAATAAACTGAAGCACTGCAGAACAAAGGTAGACAAAAAAAAAAGAGAGCAGGGGGACACTTAAAAMTATTCTGAGGCACAAGACAAGAAAGATGTAGTAATTGTGTAAATGTCATTTCAAAGCAACAACAAGACAACGTTTAAAAGATGAAAACTGACAAGCAGCGGCAAAAACAACAMGAGGGAACTCACTGCTATGAAAAAATCTTGGAAAAATAAGACAATAATGTACAAAATATCATTACCAAAAACAATATCTTGTGATTGTAAAAGATCCATCCATCCATCCATCCATTATCTTCACCCACTTCTTCCTTTCAGGGTCACGGGGGTCACTGATGCCCATATCCAGCAGTCACAGTGCGAGGGGCATGGCATACTCTGGACAGGTCGTGAGCCWATCACAGGGCTTGTAAAAACTTGCCAAATTTTTTTTATTTAGATCTAAATTGAAATAAATTTGGCAATTTTTCATATGTGAAAATTTGAAAATTTTGCTACAACACAATGTGTTCATGCATACAAATAAAGAATATATAACATCAGATGACTTTTGCCTCCAAATAATGTGTCAGAYGTCTTCCTGAACCAGGATGGTGGTGAGCCTAATGATGGGCAGTGTCTTGTGTTGTTCAACTGTAAAACAACACAGACTGAATTCAGCAGACTGAAAAGGGAGATTTGTAGACTCTGTCTCTGGGGTCTGTAAGCATTTATGACTGAAATGCTCCATGATTAGAAACAACACTTACAAATAAATATAACAAATATGGTATTTAGAAAACTAAAAAATATAATTATTCAGGAAAGACTTGTCCAGGGTGTACCTCAGAGACCCTAAAAGAAATAAAAGCAGGTGAAGAAAATAAATGGATGGATGGATTATTCAGCAGTGATGCCTTAAACTTTCTGAAGATGGTGCTGTTGATCTTAAAATGTGGCAATTCAACCTCGAGCCAAATCCAAATGTTCTCATGCCAGGGTTGCTGGTAGTAGCAGTCAGCTTCTCTGACAGCTGCAAGTTGAAAACATTTGTGTTCATTTAAGAAGTTGTTCATTTTGTTGTGTAACACTATAAGTTTGAAATCACTATGTTTGAGGAGGGATGAAAATGTGCTAATGATTCGACTGCTGAGCAAAACAAGCTGTTAATGGAATAAAAAATAAAAAGAGAGAGACTAAATACAAGACAGACACTGGAACAAATTTGCATGTAAAACCATCAAACCCTCCCAGATGTATAACATATGTTAATCTCTCTTCTGACAGATCATTCGAGCAGAATGTTCATGCAAACGTTTTAAGTCATGTAAGCAATTTGAGAAGTCTTAAATACTCTTTTTCTGACAAACCCTTTCTGACTCTGTTAGGACCGGTTTTGTACCTGAGGTTAATGTCGCACAAGCCCAGTGCTGTCACTGGAAATGAAGACACATGCTGCGAATAGGCTCACATCCTGCAGGAGYTCTGGCTTCACCTGTCCTCAGTGAGCTGAAGGATTGCCTTGCATTTGCTTCCGGAGCAGTAGGATCCCTTTATTTTGTAGGGAGACTACTGATATTCATCATCTTGTAAATGTCTTTAAATAAAAWKGTCAAAATGGCTTCTTTATAAGTAGGCAAAGTGTGCAAATGTCTAATGCAAAAACATGCAGGTATACATTAACATGATAAAACTGATTTGTGCTTGTGTTAAACCGAATATAGAAAACAAGCTCTGAAAGATTCTCAAGGCACGCTGCAGGACTTATCTTCCTCCTGAAGCTGTGTAATCCATCTTGTTTATTTTTATTTTTATTTTTTCATCTGGTTCAGATGTACAGCACAAACAGCATGAGATGTTATGCAAAGGATATAAAAAAGTGAAACACTTTTTCACTATCCCTTCAGGCCAAAGTGGCCTGCAGTCCATATCAGCGTGGAAAATCTATACCTGACACAGCTCATCTGACAGGAGAGCAGCAAGCCATATGAGCCAGTATATAATGATGGTTGTGTGCATCTATTTTATGACCATTATCCTCCCCCCCAAAAAAAAAATTGAACATCTAACATATTTCTAAATTTTCCTGCACAAGTTGTCACAAATCACTCCCTTTATTTCATAACTTTCTCATTACTTCTCAGTCTGCAGTGTTGCCTGGTCTCTATGCAGCACAGTTGTTCTGTTCTGATCAAATGATTTCAATGAGTGGAGCTGAGGAAAAAGAAATAAAAAGTTTTTAACTGGAGTGGCTTTTAGGATGATATTAATTACCCTAATTACAGTGACCATGCGGACTGAGGTTATGGTGAGGCTGCTGGGCTGTCTCTTCCATTGTACCTCCTCTCARCGCCTGTGGATTGCTCATTGACTCACCCAGCAGTAGCGTTTCCTAGCAACACCTCTTGAATGTACTGTACAGTACTTTCCCATCTCATGGGCGCCTTTAATAATCTGCTTTCCTATTTCCATGTAAGCTTTGTTAAAAAGATTTATTGTGCATTCGAAACCACGCTTTTCCTGCGTTGTTCTTTTATTCTTCCCCACCCCAGAAAACAGTGTAGGATCAATGTGATTTTACAGCGGGGCTTTTCTATTCATGCCTTTCCTGTGACAAGAGACATGATGCAGGAATCTGAGGACTCCAGCTCAAACACTGAAGTGGAAAATGCTGATTAGAGTTTCTTGCTCAGGATGAACGGCGCGAAAACGATGACGGTGTTCCGCTTTGACCTCGGCAAATTCATTAACTCCACCACACGTTTGATAGACAGTTTTAATAAGTGAGGACCSTTTCACCGGAGGACCCCACAGTCGTGACGAAGCTCCGTGAATCAAACTTCATGGGGTTGCACAATCCATCTACTCCATTACCTACCGTTGCCTTAATCGTACATTCTGCTGCAGAAGTGCGGCACAATTGAACTGATGGCTAGATGTAACGAAGCAGAGCTTTTCAGCAGCACTTTGAGGCTGAGCTGAGGGCAGTTGAGAAAGGTAATCTGTTTGTAGACGATGAATCCTGACTATTACATGTATTGTTGTTGCCTGAGTCCAGCGGTGAAATTTATGGCCCATATAAGGGCTCCTCATCATGTGGCTGACAGATGGTATATATTCTCCATGACAGGAAATCATGACTCTCACTGCCTTATTGCAACTGAGAGCTCTCTAAGTCACCAAAAAGGAAAGCTGTCTGGATGTGGTTTAGACCTGAAAGCTTCATATTAAATGCATGTCCTTTTGTTTTTTGTTTTTTTTACATTTGTTGTTTCCAGCCTTCCCTGTTTTATTACAACACCTTTATCCTGCAGGATATATTTGGATCCAACCATAGTTTATTTTAGACACAGCTCTCCACAAACAATCACACTGTACAGTTTTCTTCCTGCCTTTTCTGTGTTTTTTTAAAATATTATTCAGCTATGATTGTGTCTTATATTAGGCTCAACATTTTCACCAAGAAGCCTCCCATGAGTGCAGAAATGTTTGCTTACATCATGTTCAGGTTTCTGCCAGTCCGCCTCCTCACTTTGTTTTGCTTTATGCATGTATTTTATTGAACTTCCTCACCTCATCATGAGCTAACTTGGCCACATCACGGCTAAATCGGACGTTCCTGAGTCACACACACACACACATACAAACTGCTTTTTWAAAAAAGAAATATAGAAATGTGTCTCTTCCTCTTCACCTGTTTCTGTCCACTGCGTTTCCCTGCGTTGAAGAATATGTTGTCTCCCATCTGGCTGACTTCACAGCAGACGCACAGACTCTTGCAGCTCTCTTGTGACTGCTGCATAGTGCCAGCTGCCAGATGCACCACTGAATCAATCCAGATATATATTTATTTTTGAAGAAAAACAACAACAACAGCCAGATATACAAGTACATTGAGCTTTTTTTAATATAATTCCTTGCTTAGGTAACACTTTGCTTATTTTTTAAACATTTTTTGGACATTACTCTGCTTTTGTATCGTCACTCATCTTACCTGCTTAATCACTCTTTGGTGTTCGTGACTGCAGAGATGAAATTGCACGCTGATACTACTCCACGGAGAGAGGATCTTCCAGCAATAATCATGTGAGATGTTTTATTGGTTAATATRTAAACATTAGGCTCCAGCAATTAGAAAAATAAATTTAAAAAACAAAGTTATTTGTTCATGGTACAGCAATGTTTTGAATCTCATGAACAAATTCAGGGTAGATTAAAAATATACTCTRATTATCTAAAGGTAGTTTAGACCTAGGCACTTTTGTGTGAAACATATACACACRCAGTATTATTTCCTACAACAGTATGTTTTAATTAAGCCGTGAGGCAGCACACTTCCCAAAACTGGACATGTGTGCTGTTAATGAGCCACCTCAGCTGTCCTCTGTGGTTTCTTTCAAGGCTGTTTGCTTCTCTTTTGGACAGGATAAAATGGAATGAGGAATGTGCGAGGCAGCAGTGAGAATTCGCAGCGAGGTGATTAAAGGTAGCAGTAAAGGCCCTTTCTGGGAGCAAAAGATTAAGACGATGCCCTTCTYTCATCTTCCTCAAAGCCAAAGTTATTTGATGTGGCTCCTTTTAGGCTCGGTCGTCCAGAACCCTGCATTTCTCTCTCCTGCAGCAGATCACAAATGGAGATACACGCACTTAAATATGTTTTGATGAGAGTGGTTGTCGTTGGAGGACAAATTGAAAGATTGGATTGGCGCAGCGCGCCGTGGATTTAAGATTCATCCGGGCTGACGATTGAGAGCCAGAGAAGATTTTATGAGGCAGAATCAAACATATGCAAATGCACAAAGTAGAATCCTTTTTTATACTGTGCATATTGTTCTAATGAGAATTACTGAAAGAAACTTAAGTGCAAAAATACATAGAATTCTGCAAGTTTCTGCTTTAAGGGTTTTCTTGTTTCGAAATGATTATATTGCCAGCCTTTGCCATCAACCTTAAGCCTAGAAAAGCATTTCAGCATTTGTTTTATACTAAAATGAATACATTTTAAAGAGATTGATAGGATTACAGTGAAACACATTAAGTAATGCAATAATTAATATGAGTCTATAGGAGGCAAAACAACTGCACACAGATGAAAAAAAAGTGATTTAGAGAAATCACACATCTTTGTGTTTATGTTTTTGCCAAAAAAATAAGAATTCTGTTCAAAATTACTTGGTTTGGTTATGGAGAAAAACATTTGGTTGGGATGGGGAAAAAACAATATTTGGCTTTAAACGCTGCAGTCTTAGCTGCTAATCGGTCGCAGACACATTTGTGCAAGCTGTTTGTGGGTTTGCTGAAAATGGTTGAGACTGTTCCTTTTCATCGTTTTTTTAGAATCAGAACTAATTTTGCTCTGAAGCCAAGTGTCAAGTGTGAAAACAAAAATAAACATAGGTTTGCATGGTTTAAGAATTCACCAAACAGTGATGTTATGCATACAGTTTGATAAATTGTGCTCATAGATTTGCTTTCAGTCTTAAATCTGTTTGAGCATTAAAGCCTCCAATATAAAAACTTTAGGATGCTCCTATATTGGTTTCCATATGTGTCCCGAAATGAGGCTTTGACACATTCATCATGTTGTTTTGGCAATGATGAACTTTATAGCAAAAAGTCTTCAAGCAACTTCAGGTTTTGATTTGCAGAGAGATGAAAAGTTCACCTGGCACCACTCTGACACAAGCAAGAAATAATTGCAACTCTTGCAGGGCATGCTTACATAACCGAGAGAGTGATTACATCATTGCATCATTACATAGGTGTGTCAGTCATATCTGATGCAGTCTGGAAGAAATAATCCTTCATGTGGACAGCAGTCACAGTTTCAACGCGTGATGCATTCGCTTTGAACACCAATGATGGCAGACATAAACAAAAAAARTAAATGTGTAAGTTAAAAAGAACAGGTTTAGTTTCTGTGAGAATATATATTTTATTTCTTATCTATTAACGTTATGCTGCTCCATTCACTTTGCTCATTCTCATGACTTTGAAAAAGCATTTCCAGTTCAGCACTCTCATCAGTGATATGTATATATAT
>NW_013952554.1:538109-542129 GCF_001266775.1 Austrofundulus limnaeus
ATATATATATATATAAGAACCATATTTCTGATTATTCTATTGTCCGACTTTAACAATGAGCTGGTATTATGATCCTGCACCGATCAGTCATCAGTTACTGGAGGATTACTGATGAAAATGTTCTGAAATCATCTCCAAAGACATTTCAAGACAGTAATCAGTTCAGTTCTGTAGGCAGACACTTCTCCACACATCAAATCAGAGCTTTGTGACGGCGCTCAGAAGTTTTAATCTGCCTTTCTACTAGGAATGTCAAAATGTTGTTTTTTTTGGTATTTTTTGCAGTAAAACAACAGAAAAATCCAGGCTTTTCTCTCAGTATGTTATAAAACTCAGGAGTAATGTTTGAGATGACATCTGATTTGTAGTTTTTGGCAAATTTATGAGTATCAAAATGAATGGCTTTATTAAAAAAATAATATTCCTGAGACTAACACCGGAGGAACACTTCACAATGCAACAAGTAGAGCCCTGGTTTAGGTGAAGGATGAGACAAATATGTCCATAATTTAGGGATAACAACATTGAAGTAAATATATGCTGAATTTCTAACACAAAGTGCTTGAATTAATGTTTGATTCTGCCTCTGTGTTTTAATAATAAATTGATTTCATATTTATGTTTTCCAATGTGCTATTAGAATGTAAAAGTTGTCCAATTTAAACAGCATTTAACAGCAGAAGGACAAACGTTTATGTGTTGTGAGCTGATGAAGCAAACGCTTTAGACAAAAGGTTCATTTGGAAGCATTCAGACAGCCAGGTCTCCCCTCCTCACTGCCTGCACTGATTTCCTGATGTAGAGCCTGCCATTGTACTGTACAAAGATGATGTTATTAGCATAGATACATTAAACATGAGCCATGAGTTGGGYGCTGGAATAAAATGGAACAGATGGTAAGCATATTTTGAGCTGAGCCAGAATGAATAATTCCTCCAACTGATGACACAGCATTGCCAGCAACAGCTTTACAAAGTTCCAATTTGGTGTGAGCAAAGTTTTAGTTTGTATGTTTAAAAGATAATTTGTCTAAATGTCACAAGCTTTAAAATGACAAAGTAAAGGAAATATTATGATGTCCCTGAATTCAAATTAAATACCAAAGATTGAACTTGTTTTGAAGGAAACGCTGAAAAKAAAAGCTCTTCCTTTATTTGAGTCCATGTGTCTGATTGTTTTGGGGGTTAGGTTTTGTAAAGCAGTTGTTGCTGTGTGGGATATCTTCCTGCAGCAGCTTAGACTTGCAGTTTTAAATGGTGGATGTTTGTCCTGGAGGGGACAGCTGACCTGAGACCTTCCTGTCTGCATGAATAAGAGATGGAGGCACGTTTTGTGGTATATTTCTTGGGATAGAGGGTCCTTTACCAAAATAAAGCAATACATCATAGTTTTTTTTTACTCTGCAAAGTGAGTTTTGTGTTTTTCAACTGTTTTATTTAAAGTTTGCACACGTTTCTAGCTAAAGTGATGACCAAGTTATGCACAGTCAAAACGGTTTAGCTTATTTCAGCATGTGACGTAGACATTTTGTACCCTGTGGGATCCACTGCTTTTCTTCATTCACTGACACGGAACATGATCTTATAGGATCCATATTTTGCTGAAAAGCTCCCCATTGTTCATATTTTCTAATTTTAGGCTATGGAATTAAACTCTAACAGCATTTGGAGGAATCCATATCAGACACAGTTTGGCAAAAAATTATTCAAAATATATATTCGTCCTCAATATGTGTGAAACATGTTATAGTTMAATTCAAGGTAGTACATCGTCTACACTGGTCTAAGGACAGATTGCGCAAATTCAAAAAGGACTTGGATCCGTCGTGTGATCGCTGCGGACAATCTCCTGCCACWCTTCTGCACACATTCTGGTCCTGTCCTAAGCTACATGGATATTGGCAAGGCATCTTTGATACCTTTTCAGGACTATTTGGRCGAACTGTTCATCCATCACCATTCATCTCTCTCTTTGGGGTGGCTCCAGCAGAGGCTTCCCTCAGTGAACATCAGAGGACGGTGTTAGCTTTCTGCTCTCTACTGGCTAGAAGACTTATTCTTCTTTGATGGAAGGATCCACATCCTCCAGTACATGGTCATTGGTTAAGAGAAGTTATGTCTTACATTCATTTAGAGAAGATTAGATATACTGTTAGGGGATCTGTAAACATTTTTTTTGACATCTGGCAGCCATTTATATCGTACGTAGAAAAAAATTCAGCAGATAATTTTGTGTAAAGGTTAAACATTGTTTCATGTACACAAACCTGTTCATTGTATCACTGATTTAAGAATACAAGATGGTTTTATGTTGTTGCAGTAGATCCGGTATAGGAGGGGAGGGATGGGAGGGATTTTGGGTGTGTGTGTTTTGTTTTGTGTTCTTGTTAGTTAGTTTTTTTTTCTGTAGTTTGTGTTAAAAAAATAWTAAAAAGACTGATCAAAAAAAAACCTCTAACAGCATTTATCCTCAAGTCTCAAAAAGCTTTGAAATTTCAAACAAAAAGAAGCAAAACAGTGGTGATTAATTCTTCTGTACGATTTTTTTTCCTTTGTTTATTTTTTATTGCATAGTTTTGTTGGGCAGCATTATGCGTTACAGATGCTCAATTATTTACACTATTTGACAAGTCGCTCATAATTGAGCTTAGCTTTCTAAAGTGTTTCAGTGAAAGCCATCACATTCAGCCATGTTCAGCTCCAGTGCCTCCAGGAAGCCTGCTCCCCATTTTACACCAATTAACTTCGTTTCTCCACTTTATTGCCTTTACTATAGCTCTCTGGCGATGAAGTAAAGGACAGATGGGGCAAATGTAAGTTTAGACCATTTAACTGGGTTTATTACAAAAGCTGCAGTTTGCATACGAGTTTCCATTTCTCCAAACAAGTCAATCACTTGAATGATTTTTTTTTTTTTTTTTTTGCTCTTGTGCTTGGGGAGTTTGGTTTCCCTCTCTCCACCTCAGTGACTCTGTTTTTAATTGAAGTTAAACAAATAAAAAACATCTGCTTCCTTCTGAGACCCCTCACGTGTCATTCAGGTCAGCGGTGACATCACCTTCTTCAGTTCCTCCTAATCTTTCTTGTCCCGGCTCCTGCAAACCCATTGATCGCACCGGACCTTTACAWTAACAGCTGGGTGAAAAAAATCAAGTCCCTTTGTGCTGACATGACCCTAAAAAAAAAGAGAAGCACAAAGAAGGAAGGAAAACAGCACTCCATTCTGCAACATTTAGTCCAATCAGCTCCCTGAGGCCGAACGCCAATGGGAGCTTTGGCTCCTGCGGTGAAGGAAAGTGTAGGCTTTGAGCCTGCTCTATTTTTCCATAGCATCAAAAATGCATGTGAGTGAAGTGCATTATAAATTACATGCAGAGCTCCATGTAGAAAATTCATATATAGCCTGTAAACACATTGCTATTATTAAGAGTAAGAGGCATCTTCACTCTGAAACTGTTAGTATTGGTAAAAACTGATACAACGTGACTTAAATATTTTAATTTAGTATATTTGGCTTTTTGGCAGATATGCATAAACATCAATTTCCCAAACCTGTTTAGCATTTCATATCTGTTTATCTGATATAAACATTTTAAATTAGAGAAAAGAGAAGAAACGAATACAGCTGCCAAGATTCTGTCCTAATTGTTTGTTGTAGGTCCTCATTGCAAATTCTTAAATTATACATAAAAGAGTTTATTCTGAATTCTATTTGGCGGCACAGTGTAATATAGTTTTACTCCAGTAGTTTTCCAGATATGCTGATATGCAACTCTCAAATGTGGGTTAAAAAAGCTCTTTTATCTCTAACTTTACTCAGCAAACCTGCGCATAAATACTTTATGTACCAATAAATCAAAATTTTTGCGCTTGTTGATTCCAAATGGCTTTTTAATGGACGTCACTGATACCCATTTTCAGTCACTTCAGCTGTTTCTGTAGATAAACAAACACATGGGGAGGCTGTCAGCCTTTCATAACATTGAAACTGACATAATTACAAGTAAAAGCAGAAATGTAG
>NW_013952554.1:542139-547271 GCF_001266775.1 Austrofundulus limnaeus
AATAAATAAATAAATAAATAAATAAATACACTTAAAATGCACCAAATAAATTTAAAAAGGAAAATGTTATCTCATATCTTATAATTTAACTGACCTTCAAATTAATTTTTCCAACCTAGATCAATAACTTATATATTTTAGCAAATCCTTATAAACATAATTGTTTGTTTTTCCTTTTACTAGATGCATTTTGGTCTCTTAGACGTTTCTATTTATTTATTTGTTGTTGTTGTTTTTTCCCACAAGTCTTTTTATTTCCATGTGKTGCTTTTACATTTCTCTGTCTCCTGTTTTTACTATACCTCATGCATTACTGCCTCATTAAGCAAACAAGGTGGGCGGTCCTTCTTGGGTCAGCTTCTTTACTATTGGTCAATAAACAGGAAGGAGCAGGATCCATGTGCAGCTCAACTACTATGCATGTTTGTGCTGCCTCAGTTAACTTAAAATTTAAAGTTTAGTTAAAAACAAAGGCACGGGGAAGGGTTTGTGTCCTTGCCCGTCAATCTTAAAACTGAAGGACTTTGTTTCTTTCTTTTAAATTGGTATTTACTTTGCTCAATCTTCATGACTTTGCAATTTAGTAAACACCTCACTATGTTGGGGGTGAACATTATTGTTTGCAAACAAGTTTTTGGGGAGTTTTGGGCTTTTTTAAAATTTTATTTACTTTTTTATTTTATTTTTTTATTTTTTTGGAACACTGTGTCAAGATCTGAAATATTCATCCTGCTCCCACAGCAGACACTGCAGTGACAGTGAAAAGACAATGATGGAGTGGATGACCAACACGAGCTCGACCAGGTGAAACCACCCTCCAGTCTGTGGGGTTTATTTACTCTAAACTTAAAGTTATAGAACTTTATGTTTTTCTATATAAAAAATATACATACATTATTTAAAAAAAAAGAAAAGAAAAGCTCTACACTTGAATTAAAACACGGTAAGTCCTGGCAAAATGCAGATGCAATGTATTCTGGTTGCAGTTGCTAGGAAACAAGTGTTTCATAGAAAATCCTTGTTATGAAGTATTTAAAATGCATTTTTAATTGCTCGTGTGCAGAAAGAAATACTTGAGTATTTATCCTAGGTACTAATACGGAGCACAGCGAGTGCTCTTGTGCATTTAACTCAGTTCTGTCAAATGTCGCCTTTGTGAATTTAAGATTTCCAGAGTCTGTGCACAAGGCTGGATGGGGTACAGTATTGTGTGTCATCGATAAAAAGCCTTTATGCACTGCATGTCACGCTCGCAGAGGCACACCAGCACCAATCGCTTTCTCATGGCGCCGCACTTATCAAACAGTTGCCTCCGCAGCCACAGAGCAGAGGATGCAGCCGAGAATCCGCCAGCCTCATCTGAGCAGGCTTATTTTTAGCAGCCATGGATTGTGAGAGAGCACTTGTTTTATTTCAGTCCTATACTGGCTGAGTGCGAAGCACCACAATTACTGTATTTGGTGCCCCTTGAGTACGCAGTCATTTCCCTCAAGCATTTAGATCCACTACATGGATGGACATAAATCTTACCAACTCACTGCAAGTTTTTCTACACTATATTTCTCTTAAAAAAAGCTTTTTTGATTCCTGTTGTGTAACTTCAACAGGTATGATGCAGTATGTTTTACTGCAGGAACTGAGTATTTTTCTGATTTGAGTAAGTGTAAAAGGCACAACACAACAAAAGTCTCAAAAGACTGAGTAATCATGTCAAATTTCAGATGAATTTATGTTAATGGAGACATATCCTGCTTTTAAATCATTCTTTTCACATTTAAATCATTCAGGTAGAGTTTATATAAAGTTGAACTGCAATGCTTTGATTGAATTCACCCTTGTTGTAACTCCACAAGCCCCTCTTTCACCCCTTTTCTGACAAAGGCCTCAGATCAACTCGTTTTGAGGCTGTCTCCTTAAACCCAAGCGACGCGCTTCACACTCCGCCCCCCTTCAGCTTCCAGACCAGCAGTGGCAGCTGGTCAATAGGGGGCGCTAGGGTGCTGCCCCACCACTAGTTTTTTTGTACATAAAAATAAATACATAAATAAAATAACTAAATAAAACATTAGAAATGTTTCAAAAAATCGTATATAAACCCAAGCGACGCGCTTCACACTCCGCCCCCCTTCAGCTTCCAGACCTTCAGTGGCGGCTGGTCAATAGGGGGCGCTAGGGTGCTGCCCCACCACTAGTTTTTTTGTACATAAAAAATTAAAAAATAAATAAAATAACCAAATAAAACGTTGTAAATGTTTCGAAAAAATATGATATATATGTTTTCTGTTAAGTAAAATAAATAATTTAGAGTTATTGATGTGTAAACTTCCATTTTACTCATGAGCTTTTTTGTGTTGAGTCAAAATTTTTGAGCAAAATTTATGTACAAAAAATAACACAATACATGACATTGTAATGCTGTTTTATTATTTTCATTTGTTTAATAAATACACTGGCATGACACAAGTTAGTACAGGGCCATTCAACTGGCGGCCCACGGGCCACATTTGGCCGACGAGTGACCAAAGTTYGGCCCGCCAATTGATTCATTCATCTCTTAAGCTCAAACCCCCGGTTTTCTACTTTAATTACTCTAAGTTCTTTTGGTTAAACATAGACATGTTTGGTATCTAATGGTAAAAACCATTTCTATGAACTTTCAAGACAGTTAAAACTACAAGAAATTGAAGATAAAATTATGAAAGTGAAAATAAAATAGGTTTAAAAAATTGGCAATCAGAGATGTCAAAATATTATTTGTGTCAAATAGGAGGCATAATGTGTTCTTTTTGTTTTTGATAATGTGTAATTATCACTACTTTTATTGGGTTCTGTATGTTGTATTCATGATTGAATGCAACAAAATAAACTAATTCAAAGGTAACAGATCTTGGTAAAACTTGGTTTATTTACATAATGACTTTAATTGTTGAATGTTCGGCCCCTCAGCTGTTGACCGACAGTAACTGTGGCCCCGGAGCAATATAGTTGAATAGCCCTGACTTAGTACGTTTGATTGCTTTCTGAGATATGTATTTTGGAGTTGTAGATCCCCAGCCCCCACCCACCAGAGAAAAATCCATCAGCCACCACTGCAGACCAGTCCATTCCAGTTTGATAGAGGGGTTTATAGCGGTGCAAAATCTTTTTATTTACAAATGCGTTAAAATATGTCAACAAGGGAAGACGACCATCCAGCCTTACTTGTTGGAGCCAGAGTCTGACCCAAAGCCAGAGGAGAATAAAGATGATGAAATTGTAGTTGGTAAGTACAGACCTTATTAGTACTGCCGCAAATAATTTGATGAAATAGTTCAGAAAACGTCATAGAAAAGAAATCTTAACGGGATGAAAATATGGCTAAAACAAAATATGAAGATGTCTACGCAGCACCAGGAAAGCCTTTAAAGGCTAAAAAGGTGGATTTTGCATGATATGTCCCCTTTAAATTAAAAGAGTTAAAGCTAATGTCTGCGTAGGCTAAGGCTGAGAACATGTTGATTTGGCCTGACTTTAAATCTGATCAGTTTAAGATGTGTGCGCATTGATTACTTCCTGAGAGTTTCATTTAAATCCGTTAAGTGAATTATGAGATGTTATGCTAACAGACGAGCAGAATTTGTTTGATTTTTAAAACCCAATTTTCAGAGCTCCATGCGATTAGTTGATGTTTGGGATGACTTTAAACTACAACCACAGGTGATCTTTGCTCAATATTTGTAATTTACAGACGTGTTTTGTGTTTGCTAATTTGCTTAGCTGTTGSAACCATTGAATATATTATGTTGACTCTTAAAAGAAATCAGTTTTCCCGCCAGTGATTATCTACTAATAGTTTCATTAAATTCCCTCTGCTAGTTTATGAAATATTTTGCTAACACTACAAACGCWTGCACAGACAAAAGCATTTGTGACAAATATTCTGAACATGTCTTTTACATCAGGCTTTAATTAAAATCATAAATCAAGATGAAGGACTCTAAAAATGGATCTCAGAGTAATATTTATGGCAGGAGGAGGGCGACAGTTGCTAACCGATCTTAAGGCAAACATGATTCAGGAATGAGCAGATAAAGCGAGCTAGGAGAGCGGACTCACCGTCGTGTTTCCCACTGCTCCCTCCCCACCCCACATGAGGACGGCGACTAAAGCAGAGATTTTGACTCAGGTGCAAACCGTTGTTTTGCAAACGCCCACACAGGCCCAGCTTTCTTACAAACACAATCCACCAGAGACAAGGCATCTGTTTTAGTCTGTGTGTTTCAGGGGAGGAGGAGGGGCTGTGTTTGTGTCTGTGAGTTTACATTTAAAAAGATATTTTAGCATCACTTGTGCTTTTAATGCCRTGTATTTTCCACAACAGGACCGCCTTAAGAGAAAATAAATGGCGGTCAGCATGGGCCTGCATCAGAATGGGGGGGGGCAGCTGTTTCCACATGAAATTATCAAAACCTATTTGTTGCACCAGAAAAGGAGCTTTGGGATAAAAAAAAAAAAAAAAAAAGGAAAAGTGCAAATGTAAAACAAGTCGAGACAGAATCTGACAAGACACAGAAATATCCTCTGTCTGCCTCTGGTGTTCTGTTTTACACTCTCCCGACCATTTTAATCTCCCCCCTTTAATACCATCCCTCCCAGACTCAACTTTGATCACTGTCATTGTGCTAACTTACAGGACTGGAAGGATGGAGACAAAATGTATTATTCATCCCACGCACCAATTTGGATCTCCTCTGCAGTCTGTAATGCACTTCTCTCATCTGCCTGTCCGTTTCGTCTGTTCTTCATTCATTTGTAGACACGGATATTTAAAGACTTCCATGTTCATAAGAACAATCTCACTAATTTATATGAATTTACTTTTTGTTTCATCACAATTAAGTGAACCAGCATTTGTAAAGACTGTAAAAACTCGCTGTCTTGTCCGTTTTAATTCTAACAGGGTTAGAGTTCCTTGTTTATAACATTTTTGCTCTAAAAATCTCACGGGCAAACAACTTTTAAATACAATCTACTTAAAAAAACAAAAAATACTTTAAAAAGACAAAATCAGCATATTTATTGCTTGTTGCTGTAAGATGAAAGAGGAAAAAAATTGTGTGTGTGTGTGTGTGTGTGTGTGTGTGTGTGTGTGT
>NW_013952554.1:548290-550890 GCF_001266775.1 Austrofundulus limnaeus
CTCACACTGAGGACCTATCCACGTCATCATTTACCCAGAATGCTCTGTGTGTAAATAAAATGGCTCTGTCCTTGTTAAAATATATATATTTTTAAAAATATACAAAACTAAACATCCTACAGTATTTTTACAGTCTTTATTTTACAGTTAAAATAAATGTTTATCGAATAAAGTCTTATGTTACAACTAACCAGGGATCCCTTTAATAAATTAACAACCTGAGCCATCCCAATTCAAGATCACCATCACAGCTATTGAGCTAAACTGTATTGTGGTCGCAGATGAGAGTCATCCCTATCATTGAACCTGTCATTGCAATATCACATGAGAGCGCGTTTAATATTTTTTCAATAACTAGAAATCCATCTTTTCTCAGCAAAAGATGATTTTAGTTTAAAACTCTGGCATGAAATATGGCAGCAGACAATGTATTCCTTAAAGGATCGCTCGCTGGATAGAGCAATAAACCCCTCCTCGGTAAATCACCTCTAGAGCTCACTAGTCAGGAGTTGTGGGAATAATTGGAAATCGCTACACGGGCCTCAAAAAGTTTTTCTTCTTCCTTTTTGAGCTGGATGGTTAGAGGTAAGGTCTGACAGTCAGAAGTGGATCACCGTGTAAAAACATTCAGTATTCTAAAGTGTGCAGCACAAAGCCTTAGTGTTGATTCAGTACATCTGCAGTTTCATTATAGAATTGGGCTAATGCTGAAATATAACTTAAAATGTCAGTGTCTTGCATTTTCATTATGTTTTAAACATGCAAAAGAAAGCCCGCACTAAAGTCTCATGAAACTAATTTAGCTCTTGATGAAGAGAAGAGACAGATAAAGCATGTCGTTAATTCACAAGTTGCAGGATCATAAAGTTAAAAAAATATTTGAAATAAAGCTTCCATCCCATTCCATTAGGTTTGACATAGATCATTGGACTTTGTTCTCAGTTGGCACACTGAGAGTTGGATGATAAAAAAAYGTGTTTAACAGCATAAATTCACACTGAGCTCAACTTAATGAAATGTACTTGGAAATCAGATTTATTGTGGGTAATATAAACAGATGTAAGTCAAGATTTATTTGTCAACCTGTAAAGATAAAATACAGTATATTGTTAAATTGTATACAATTTATTTTAGGGCTTCTTAGTTTGGGTGGTAAATCAGTGAACCAGAGCAGCTTCAGAGATTTCTCCTTTTGTAAATCCTGGATTAAAAAATGTTTATATTTTCAATTTTGATATATCCTTGGTGCACTTAAAACTAAACATGTAAGAGTTTATTAGAGAGAAAAAAAACCTCATGTAAATACATGTATCCTAAGTTTTATTTTATCATGTGGTGTAAAGACCAGCAGAGAAGTCATCCTGCAAACAAGCAACAGTTAAGCTTATTAAAAGTATCACTACAGTATCTGCATGTTTTTGAATAGAAAGCATCATTGTGTTTATAAATGTACCACTTGCAAAACAATTTAGTCAAGAATTAAATATGTAAAAGTCACATTCCATAACAGAAATGTTTAATATCATTAAAAGTAATAAATGGGAAAAGACGGTGCACGTTTATGTTTCATTTGTCCCGTAAATAATACTTTTTGATACAAGTCATTCTTAATAATAACACAACCAGTAAATTATGAACAGAACAGAATCCCAAGCAGTAATCATGATTTTTAAACCAAATTTTAAACCATTTGYTGCTTCCTACTACAATCCTCCCACATCTTCCAAATCTGTCCTTGCCAATTATTTCAGCATTTAATATCTATTTTAATGAAATGGCACKGACAAAAAAAAAAGGATCCCAACACCACCCACACACATACACAAAAGTGACATCCAGAGCAAAGATCTCTTCAGTGATAAAGGGCAATTGTTTTCCTGGCAGAACCAGTGCTGATTTAAGGTGGCCTAAAAACATAAACACTCCATCTCCAAGAAGTCAGAGGATAACACCATCAGCAGTTTTCATATTCGGATCTTTCCCATGGGCTTAACAAAGAAAAGGTTGTCTATGGATAAAGGCACAATTAACCTGTCTGCCTGTGATGCCTACAATAATGGCACCAACTTTAGTGGCTCGCTTCAAATAAGCATTATTATAAGCAGTATTTCTTTTAACAGCAGCAAATTGTGCACTGTCAAAAAGGAACAGCAGCACTGATTACACAAGAGTGTGATTAAAACAAAGAAAGCTTTGGAGGAGGTGACACCGGCTCTGTGTCGATGTGGGATTCTTTATCTGACTCAGTTATTGCCTAAATTTAGAAACCCATGCATGTGTGCATGCGTTTCTATAAAGACAAAGAAAATACAGTAAAAAAAAATGCAATGCAACATTCATCTTTTTAAAAGTAAATTTAAATTTTTTTTCTCCACAGTTAGGATATTTCACAATATTCTGCATAAAAGGTAACAATAAATGTCCCACCTGCTGCAGATGGCTCTTTGAAAAGTGTCTGTTTGGAGAAACATTTTAATTCTGGCTGACTTAATAAGCTTGAGACCAAAGTGAATTTTTGCTGTCTTAAAGCCACTTCAAGATCACAAAGTTTTCAAGCATTTCTTGCTAAAGTTGTTATAAACATTTACAGAAATATCGGG
>NW_013952554.1:552890-563037 GCF_001266775.1 Austrofundulus limnaeus
CTGGAGGAGAGACGAAACGTTTCATTAAAAAAGAAACCGTCCAGAAGACCTATACAATTTCTTTCTTTTTGATTTTTTTTACCTGGATTACTGAGATGCATTAGGACAAATCACCTGCTGTAACTACTAAAAAGACAAAAAAATAATTTAAAAACAGTACAATTTCATAATTAACCAGCTGTAGCAAGTTGTGAAAATAGTTACAAGAGGTGACAAAGAGGTTTTTAGGGGGGCACATACGAATACAGAAATGCACTCTGAATTTGAATATTCAAGATGGCCACCACAGCTAGGTCCTAATGGATTTCATTCAGCTGTTTTTAGAAATTTTAAGCTGAAATTTTGTGTGATCGTAGCTAAGAATGATGCTAAATGCTAGTCACAACTTATTATTTAGCCATGTTTAGACATGCATAGCTGAAGATTAGCGTTTAAGTAGCAGGAAACAATCTTTAGCAAATTTAAAAATTCAAGCTGGCCACCGTAACAAACTTTAAAATGCTATAGTCAGCATTTTACTCATTGAGATGAAATTTTCTTTGGTTTATTTACGAATGATCACAAACTGATAATTTAGCCATTTTTCCAACATACACAGCTGAAATTGTATATAGCACCGTCGTATCAGAGAACAATCTTTGACGAAATCGAAATGCTAATACAAAATCCGAGATCATCACCCACTTGTCAGTTATTTGTGGATGGCACTTGGGTTTGGCCAATCAGGTGCCAGAGGTGGCGTTTGCCAGCAGCTATAACCAAAAATGTTTTGAAAATGCTTTCCAATCCCTTTTTTAGTAATTTAAGCTTCTTTGCTTTGCTTTTTAATACTATCTGATCCATAAAATTGTCCCGTCAAGTCTGCATTCTGAGGCTTTTTTGTCTGTTAAAGTGTGACGTTTGTGAAGAATTAGAAGCTGTCAGATGACTGCAGTGTAACCTCAACTATTCAAGATAAGTGGGAGTCTCTTTGTTTTGCCTTTTAGTGCAAGTTATTGCCACACCGCTGTATTTTGTCACTTTTTCTTTCCCAAATTTTAGAAGTCACGTGGAAGAAAAACTTTACATGGAAGAGCCCAGAGATTCTCACTGCCTTTGCAATTTCATGCTTGGTACTCTTTTTCATTTAGCAGCAGCCACTGCTTTAAAAAGGTGTTGGAGAGCTACTGATTATCTAATTTTAACCTCTGAAAAAAACATAATTTCAAAATGTTTGGTATGTTATGTAAGATGAGCTCACCCTGATGACAATGTATAAACTTTTTAATTATTTTTTTTATTTTTTATTTCTTTGCCGGAGGGGGTGGGGGTCTGAGAATGGGCAGTGTTTCCAGCTGATGTTCTAATCTGAACACAAAAACAGACATCCTCCATTCTCAGCCTGCTGTAATAAAAACTCAGTCATTTCTACAAGTTCTCATCACTTCCTGCCAACTGTATGTCCCAGACATCCATGGCTACGTTCACACTGCAGGCAAATCTGACCCAAATCCGATTTTTTTGACCCATCTGACTCTTATCAGATTTTTTTATGACAGTCTGAACGAGACAAATCAGATTTTTTTCAAAAAAATCGGAACTGAGCATTAAGACCTGCAGTGTGAACGTAGCCCATGTCTCTGCATCTCATTTTCTTACATTTACAGCAATCAGAGTGCAAGTAAAAAATAAAATAAAATCAGCCGCTCACAAGTATCTTGACAAAACTCTCCACACATTTTTCTGAACATCTTTGGTGGTCTTGAAACAGCTCAGCAAAAGCTCAGACTCCAAAGACCACCTTAAGCAGATCTCCTTAAGCAGATCTCAGAAATGTCAAAATGAAACAGCAAAGGGGGAAAAAATGTCCTTAAATCTTGAATGAGCTTTAGACCAGCTTTATGGTGAATGCAACCGCCCCAGATCTGCTCTTCAGAGGAAAAAATAGCTTTACTGATCATCTACTATCTTTAACCACCTCTGCAGCAAAGTGACAGTAATTTATTCATTGACTTGATAAAGCGTATAGTCTATCTATAGTCAAAGCAGCAAGATGCCAAACTGTTACGTTAGATCTTTATTCCTGAAGAAATTGGTTATCATACAATGTCTCCGATGCATTTAGAGAAAACCAGATTTCATGGCACGGATTCAGGAAACAGAAAGAATATTGTTATGGGACTGTGATGGAGCTTGTGGCTATAGATTGTAGTCAATATTTTATTATTGCTTTCATCAAAAAGGAAGAAAAAGTGGGCCCTGAAAACAAAGATTGTAATTTTTATTACAAGCCAACAAATTCTAACCAGTAACACCTAAGTTGAAAGTCTAATGACGCTTTATTTTTGAATGACAGCACTGTTCCACTTAAGATTGCATTTTGTTAAATGCTCATAAATGCTTTCTAATATTATAAGGATTGATATAATGATTGTTTTGTGCTTATCAAATACGGTTATAGAGGGTTTCAACTTAAGTGTTACATCGATAAGCAAGTAAAAACCGTGTAGCATTGTGCCCCGTTCCACTGATGCTAATAATGCATTTGCAAATATATTAAGCATCATCTAGCAGCACGCTCTGTATTGTATCCTCGGATAAAGTCATAAAACCGCACATGGTAAAATAGTTTGTATATGAAATACCAAAAAATACAGCTGTGAACAAACATGAAAATGGAAACAAGGTAATATAGTTAAGGCTAAACATCTTTTTCTATTACCTCCGTATAGCTAAGCCAGTAAGAGGAGCATGCAATCAAACGTAACATCGCCACAATTTTACATTAAACAACAAAAGCAATCAACTCAAAACGAACATAATGTGCCTTTTGTCACTACAAATCAGATCTGTGTGATGTAGGTTTTCTAAATCATATGGCTTTGTGCAACTTTTTCCACTGTCTGTAACTTCACTGATGAAATTCTTCCCATAAAATAAGATGTGAAGAAATTGTCATGCCAGAAACTGAGATTCGATTCTACATGCGCCGTTTCTTACATGCCAAATTGTGCTAATTGTACATCATCTTAGAGAACAAAGAAAAACAAAAAGCAAAACAAATTATAATAAATTAAAATAGAAGAAAATAAATCTGAGGTCTTTCATGGGAGCATGTCCACTCCAGGAACACGTGCTCATTCCCATCACCCTAATTTATATAAGGTATTTGTGCACATATTCTACATCTTCTTTAATATAAGAATATGGTCCGTTAATAAATTAGCAATAGTACAAGGATTTGAGTTTCAGTGGGGAGGCGGGAAAAGAGTATAGCAGGATTTAAAATATGTTTCCTGCTTTATGTAAAGCGATCTGAATTCATCTTCCTAAGTTTAGGTGGTAAGTGTCCGTCCATCCTGCCCCCTCCGCCCCCAGCCAGTCGCTGCAGTTTCGGTGGTAAGTCCGCCACCGACTTACTGATGGGCTCCGTGCTGATCTTACAGGTCTTACCAGCCTGCTTATCCTCTGAGACTCCGGGAACAGAGCTGATCCGTTGCAGCTTCATGGGCAGGTCTCCGAAGCTGTAAGTCATCTCCGAGGTGGTGGAGCTCATCCTCAGCAGCTTCTTGGGCAGGCCGTCCCGCCCCGTGATCTTCTGCAGCTTGGTAGGCAGCTTGGTGGTGCTGTCATTGTCCTCCAGGGTTTCCAGGCAGTCCAGCGAGCTGTTCTTCTCCCCGCTGTTGCACAGGGACGGGGCCATGAGGGGCGAGGAGAGGAGCAGGGCCTCCTCCTGCTCCTTCACGCTGTAAGGAGGGGTAGGCACCTCGAACGTGGCGTGAAACTGGGAGTAGTCCACCTTGAAGAAGCCCTCCTCCAGGGAGATGACGGGGAAGAAGCGATGTCCCCACAGCACCTCGTCCTCCGTGTAGGATGTCCTCGCTTGGCAGGTCATCCCTGTCAAAGCGAGTAAAACAAACACCTTTAATCTTCTGGAATTATCACTTGTTAACACAGTCAAATGCAAAGATTAAATGTTTCACGACTCAGATTAAATTAAATTGTTGGCCCTTTGCCAAACGATGAAAAAGTCAATATTATTTCCAGGATTCTTGCCAGTCTAAGGTGATAAAAGCAAACAATTCAAACACAGCAGCCCTAATGAACAAGCATTTACTGTTTTACACAACCAGCTGCCCAAATAAAGGACTTAATAGATTTTATCTATTTTTTTTTGTTCTTTGTGCTCTTTATAAGCACTTTCAGACTAATTGGGAAAATAAAAAAAGGCTGAATTATTTACTGTGAGCTTATTTTATGAATTACTAACTATTTAATCACAAAAGGTCCAATTTTTTTTAAAAAGACTACTGGTAATAAACTCTTAATGCAACTGTAAGCCAGCAAACACTAAAAGTAACTTTTCTCTTTTAATGTTTACATTTTTAAACTGTGCACAAAAAGAAATGAAATTATAGTTGTCTATGCTTTGAAATGTGAATAAAGTCTTTAAAAACAGTTTCTGTTTTTTGTTTCTTTTTTACTTTGCTAGCAGACAGAGCTGACATCAACAGCTGATGCCAAAGTTTTAGTGAAAATATTGTGCAAATTGTTACCCCTTCAAAATCTTGTTGAGGATGAGTCTCAGCTACTACTATGTCAAAGTTTAGCTCAATATCTCCAAAACTGACTGAGTTATCACCATTTTTGTATTTTGTAAGTTTGAATGGCTGTGGCGGCCATTTTCAGTCCAAATGACTCCAAAAGACAAACAGTTGTAGATGTACATTCAGGGATTACTTGCTGAGAGATTCATTAAAATTTGCCCACCGGTTCATGTGACATTTTGCTAACAGACAAACAAGAACATGCACACAGACATTTACCTTATCGCCCAAATTTCAGAGGTCCTTAAAGACAATTAGAAAGAAAAAAATGGTCTCTTTTATGAAAGGATGTTCTCACATTGCTGCCCGTGCCTTTTAACAGTGCAGTTCACATCTTAAGCTTGGCTACAAGCTCCAAAAGATAAAGGATTAAGATAATCAGTATTGCCAGAGTACTACATTATCTCCGGAGGGATGGCTGTGGGGGGGAAAAAAGGCTTTTAGAGGTTTAGTTTACACCAAAATGTCTTTTGTCTCTTTATTTGACACAACAAAAGCAATTCATTTCAATCTACAGCCTAGTTTAACACTTCAGCCAAAACTGAACAATTGTATATAAAATTGTTCAGTTTTGTTGAACTAAAAACCAAAAAAAAATCTTCTTAGCATCAGCTGTGTGAGAAAGTGTGTGTGTTCTCTCCCAGTCATGCTATGATAAACTTGGAATAAATGTTTCATCACAGAGAGAACATTTATTCCATTAAACCCCAGCGTCAGACATCTCTTCAAGTCCTCAAAAAGCAAATTATCACAGCAAAATTCAGTGTTTTGAATTAGTCAACACTAAACATTTTTATGACACGCTTATTAGTGATTACTCACCACTATTATTCAGCAGCTGCTATCATGGTTGTCTACAAATTATATCATACTCCACTGCTTACAGCAAAGCCAGATGAATCTCATAATATTAATATTACGCTGAAAAAAACAAACTTCAATCTCATGTTGAAAGAGCGTTTATACTTGAATCCACAGAGCATTCGTGTTCAAACGTGTTGAAACCCGTTAGATCTGTGTTTTGTTTTCTCTTATTATCACGTCTTAATTAAGAGCAAGATTCTGCTTGAGCTGCAACATTTGGGTCTAAACGCTGACTGATGGCCATGATGTCATCATCCGAGTGAAGGGCATCTGCGATACTGCCTGATTACCAAGATCATGAAATAATTCACTGATCACAACGCTGTACACAATCACAGCTGTGCAGGAGGCTGAACATGGAGTGCGTTTGGGGCATTCGCTGGATTACTTCAGCTTTATTGCATCAAACTCCCAGCGCCTTCAGGCTCATGGAAGCGTGCTGCAGTGAATAAAGGGGGCACAGCTCATTTGAACCCAGGAGCAAAAAAAAGTGACTGGGAGTTAAAGCGTGAATGAAAATCCTGTTGCACAGCGAGCCTGTTAAAATGCCTGAGACCAAAACATCGTCACCATCAAAAGACGCGGAGGTTACAGCGTGGAACACCTCCAGCTCAGGTTTCATAACAGCCACCTCATTGCCACCAGAAGTAATCTGCTTTTATCGAACAGTGGACTCCACGCTGCAAGGCTAACTTGAAATCTATAATGTAAATGCACCGCTACACCACCTTTACCACTCAATACAAGCAAAAAAAGGTCAAATTGAGTGGAATGATATCAGGCTGGAGGCAAGGAATTTTACACTAATATGCACGAGACAAAAAGCTTCATCTTACATCCATTAATAATGCCCTGTTTTTTTTTTTTTTTTTTGGGGGGGGGGGTAGATGGTGCAGGGGTCACTGCAAGACTTTGGTCTTCTTAAACCTGTAAAAACCTGCAGGCTTCTGCAGGCTTGGGGGGCAAATTCTCATTCATCTCTAATTCATGTGCAATCACATAAGATGGCTGGCTCAATCGTATTGAAAGCCAGTGTTTGGAAGTATTTTGGTTTTTATGAAGTTAAAGGGAAACATGATGTTTACAAGAGCCACACTATGTGCAAGTTGTGTACATATTTCCATCTGGATGCGGGAGGAAACAGCCGGCCGTTGCTGTCATTGATGGAGTTAGAGTCTGTGCTGCAACTCTTACAGAGTATAGCCGGCAAACAACTATCACAAAGGAGTTTCCAGAATGTAACAAAATGTTTGCAGCACGCTACAATGTGGGTGGAGGTGGGCAAGAAAATAACGTGCGTGGCTTTGATTGCAGTTTTCCAAACTGTGAACACGAAAATAGTTTACCGTATTTATTCGTGTATAATATGATCTCATGTATAATACGAACCCCGCTTTTTTAGCTTAAGAAGCATAAAAAATTTAATCCTCAAACTACCTCCAATTTCATACAGACTTCAAGATTTTTCAGCCTTTGCAGTCTTTATACATATCAGTAAAATTATCATTGGACTGTTCATTTTATTTTAACAACATGTGTACTAAAAGGTATTTTGACAACAAATATATATCAGCAGCAGCAGCATCATATGAATTCTGGCATTTTACACACAGTCCACCAGGATGCGCCAACACAAAAGTCAGACTTCACATGAGATTTGGGCCATCTTGTGGGGGAAAAGCAGATTACTTCCTACTCACGAGCGCCCCCTCTGGTGGGAAACATTTTTTCAGGGATACAAACTTTTTCAGAACACCGGTAGATGGCAGCCATTACAGACAAACATGTGTTTGTTGTTGTTTGAGGAGCGGCCCAGTCACATGCTAATGTCATTAGTTCACTATCATTACTAAGGTGCAGGAATACTTTCCCCCCTTTTTTTCACATCATGTCACCTGCCTGGATCTGTTACTATCTCGCTCTGAAGCATGGAGAAGTGTCAGAGGTAAGGTCATTTCAACTGCTTTTTACAACGAGGTCTCATTTAAGGACTCATACATTTTGTGAATGATGCCAATATTTCAGTTAAAATACATAACTAAAAATATTTATCCAAGTATAGTACTTCCCCCCAACTTTATGGATGATTTTATGGATTTAATTTTATGTATTATACTTGAATAAATACAGTAGTTTTTTTTTTCTGTGCAAAACACAACTGCATGGCTAGCTGGTCATTTGATCGCAAACACTCCGAATTCAGAGAGTGCAATTGAAAAGTCACCTATTTTAAGTCCTCAACTATTCTCCAACTGTCTCAGCCCAGTGTGACACTTCCTTACGTTGCACCAAAAAGGTCAAAGTTGATGGCTGGATGTACAGAATCTTGTGTCCCTGTTCTCAGTATTTTGACAACTTTTGTTCACTTACTTCCCAAAATCTTGTTGCAATAAAAACAATTGTAGACTGAAGTGTAGCATAAATCATTTTGTTTCACCCAGGTCTGATATATTATGTCCAGGGCTTTGTTTGAACGGACTGCATCAGTAATAGTTTTATAATCGCATAACAGCCCTCTGGACTGTAATCGAATCAAATCGTGGGGTGCCTGATGATCCCCACCCCTTTAGTGCGATGCGGATCAGCTGTGCAATTCTTCAAAACAACAATAATTAACGATTCTGGATGTAATCACTCATTAATGAACATTTAATTTACATACATTACTCGAGGACTGATGCCCGAGAAGTTGCATAATTCTAGACACAGTTGCGCCACGTACGATCAATTGTGTTGTTAAAGACCTGCTGTTCTGCAACGCCCACCTTCATATGCCACACACTGAAACAGACGCAGCAATAATGCAGAGCTCTGCACCTCGACACTCAGTGAGGCCATGACACACTTAAAAGAAACGATGGTGTTAAACGTGTTTAAAGATTATGTAAATGGACTAATAACTCTATCAGAATCCATGAGAACAGCTTAAAATAGAACTGAGCAGAAAAAAAKAAGACAAATTTAGATCTTTTCTGCTGTTGTGTATTTTTCTTAAAATAGGAATCCATTCAAATGAGAAATCCCACATCAGATTGCCTGTCGTATTATTGGTAAAGCCTTATGTAACTCTAAAATGCACGGCTGCCCRGCGCTCAGTGTTTCTATGGAAACCAAACTGTAGGAATGAGTGCATGTGACAGCCTTAAACCTTTTCACTGCTCATTTTGGTCAAAAGTAACAGTGACACGACACAAAACAAAGGTCCCCCTCAAACATTCTGACACAACCAGAAAGGATTTTCCAGCGAGTGCAGAGTCGGATCATCCGTACGGCTCCGGAGCCTGACGCTTATTGTTTTACTGTCACACACTTCTGACCTTTTGCAGCGCAAAACCCACCGAGAAAAGAGTGCTTTTCCTTTCATTGAAGTCATCTTTAATAGCAAGTCTCTTTTCACTCTTATCTATCACACTTAYGTTGTTTTATTCTGTGTTACCTTACTGACACTCACTTCATATTGCATGAGTTTTTAACAAACTTAAAGCTAAAAAAGAAACAAAAAAAATAATAATTCCAATCTATTGCTGCCTACCAGTAGAAAAGACTAGTATGATCAAAGTGACAAGGGAAAAATGTGTTGTTTAGTGTCCTGTGTTGTCTTGGCAACTTTAAAGCATCTGTTACATCAGTTCACATGTCAGACAGTGAAATAAGAAACAGACACAAAAATATAATTATTTGTTAAAAGCACTTTCAATTCAAACTAAAATTTGATTATTCTGAAATTAATTGTTACAATGGAAAAATGGTCATTAGGTGAATTAATATTTAATATAAATATAGAAAAATATGTTATCTTTAGTTCTTGCAAAAATCTCAAGTCATACCTCAGCTGATATCTGGTAGTAGCTGAACATGACTTTCAACAAACTTTAACAGGTGTCCAACTTCGGTCCTCGAGGGCCACTGTCCTGCATGTTTTCTTGTTTTCCTGCTCAAACACACCTGATTTGCATGAATGKRTGATTAACAGGCTTYTACAGAATTTAAGGAGTTAATTGAAGCATTGAATMWGGTGTGTTAAAGCAAAGAAACAAGGAAAACRTGCAGGMTAGTGTCCCTCGAGGACCTGAGTTTGACACCCATCTTTGCTTGAACTTTTGCATTAGCTGTTAGCAACCATATCTGTTTGTTAGGAAAACAAATCATAAACCACTTCAWTTTCATTACACTCAGAAAGTAATCATTGGGTGTACATCTACAACTTTTAAWCTGTTGCAAACAATCCAATTCAAGATGGCTACCATAGCCAACCAAACTTCATCAACAAAATATTAGCTATACCTTAAGCCTGAAACATACTCCCTCCAAACTGCCGACGTCAGCATGGGTTGTCGCAGTTTAATGATAAAAATTACATCACCGTGCTTTGCAGCATCGTGTCGACAGCCACTTTTGACACAACCCGGCGGCAGAACTTTTGACCTCCCTCCTGTGTCGACAGTAATGTGTGATTGGTCTGAAGTTCGTGGGCGTGTTTGTTTGTGCTGAAACTGAAAGCGCTCGGACACTCAAAAGAAAAAAAAACTCGCTTCTGACTAGAGCCAACTGTTGAAGCAGAGTTTTATAAAGATAGTCAAACCGAGAAAAACTCATGCGTGGTACGGTGTACATTTTAGGACATCCTCAGTTTTACTTGTCAGTCATCAGTTGTCAGAAAAAAAGTTGTCAGTTTTACTTGTCAGTCATCAGTTGTC
>NW_013952554.1:563456-568419 GCF_001266775.1 Austrofundulus limnaeus
TGGCTTGGGGGTGCAAGTTTTTTTTTAATTTAAGTTTATGTGTTGCAACATCACCAGCATGTAACAGTGGCTAGCAGCAGCCATTGTTGATGTTTGTCACAGAATGATGACATCACCCTGGTTATCTGACATTTGTAAAAAACAATATGGATGTTACCTGTGGTCCAGCAGTTTGAAGTGCAGCTCAGACACCAGACAAAGCTTATGTCTTGTAGGTAAGCTTTAAGCTGAAAACATACTCCCTGAGAACTGCCGTCGGCGGCACGGGTTGTCGCAGTTTAGTGACGAAAATCACATCACCAGGCTTCTCAGCGTTGTGTCGACAGCCCCTTTTGGCACAACCCGCCGGCAGAACTTTTGACCTCCCTCCTGTGTCGACAGTAATGTGTGATTGGTCTGAAGTTCGTGGGCGTGTTTGTTTGTGCTGAAACAGAAAGCGCTCGGACACTCAAAAGAAAAACAACTCGCTTCTGACTAGGGCAGACTATTGAAGCAGAGTTTTATATAGATAGTCAAACCGAGAAAAACTCATGCGTTTGTGCTGAAGCACTATGCGCTGCATTTACTTCAACCAATCGGTAAAAAAATAATAATAAATGAATCGCTCCCAGAACCAAATATTACCAGGAAGCAGAGTTTTATAAAGATAGTCAAACAATGAAAAACTCATGAATGGAGATTAAACAGACATTGTGCACGGAGGAATCTGACTGATAAAAACTGTGGMGCTAAACCAGGACAGATGTGGATAAATACGTCGGGTGAGTAACTAGTCTTTTTTTTCTGCCTTGTCAGCTGTTGCAGGGAGAAATTCCATGCAGTGACGTATGTTTCAGCATGAGCGTGGTTTCCCGAGCTCGGCGCGGGGTGTCTCAGGTACTATGAAAGGTCTGTGCGAAAACGACTGTCGAACAACCACGTGACCGCGCGTCGACCCGTCGGCGTCRGAGCGAGTATGTTTCAAGCTTTATTTCTAGCCTGGCCCTTGCCTTCCTGCRCAATTCCACTCAGTTTCCCTTCTCTGCTCCGTCTGGGATTTCTCCCATAGACAAGGATTTCTTCAGGAGAATTTTGTCCGGGCCAATCAGAGAACAGAAGGCAGAGTTTTGAATGATGATTTTCTGCGCAGTGTCTGCTTGTAGTTTAGCAATGGCAGTGAATGAAGCCAGTCCGTGTTGATACGGCTTCCAAATTAAGTTAACTTTGTCTGACAAAGCAGCAGCTCTCATTTATTGTCATCTTGCTCAGCTCGGTACTTCTCTCCTCTCAGTAGGATTAGCTTCTTAGCTTAGCCTGATTCACAGTGGAGCTGGCACACACATACGTCGCAGCCAACCGACCATCATCCAATCCTTTTAAACTTCAATTGAGGCCACGCCTCCAGCAAGCATCACTTCTCTATAGCCGAGAGTCCAGGCCCTCATATGAAGCAAAGTGCAGGACAAGGGTCTGGTTTTAACCAGGCTACCTTAGTTCATGTCCTGATGCATCTTGGTAATCCAGGTAGAAAAATGGTAGCTGTAGCTCGTCTGTGCTGGCTCAGCCACTGTTGAAAAGAATGAGCCACCACAGATGAGTAACATCATCAGGCCAGGACTCTGCAGTTTACACTCATCTACAGGCCAGCACTCTGCAGTTTACACTCATCTACAGGCCAGCACTCTGCAGTTTACACTCATCTACAGGCCAGGACTCTGCAGTTTACACTCATCTACAGGCCAGCGGTCACTCTTTCAGGGATGAAGATATTCTCATCCTCAATAGAAAGGAATGTTGGTTTGAGAAAGGAGTAAAGGAAGCCATTTTTGTGAAGAAAAACTGTCCACCATTAAACAGGTGGAGGCCTTCATGTCCAGTTGTCCCTCTCCTACAATGCTGTTATTGCAAGTATGACTCAGCCCCCTGTAAGCAAAAGTTGTGAATCGGGACCCCAACAATACCAAYACAAAGAGGGAGAGAGGGAAAAAAACAAGGGGACGTTGAACCCCGCTTGCATTCACTACATACACATAACACGACATGTGTCAGATGATGGGGCACATGACCCTCTATGAACAATAGAGCTAATCAAGGCATTAATGACCTAATGTTTGGCTGATGGCCCTCTTTTGCATGTGACCAACCTGTTTGTCCACCATGTGGAGGCAGTGCTTATAAGGCTTTCACCTGAAACTCCTCAGACTGAAGAAGTCTCTTGGAGGAGAGAAGAAACGTTTCATTAAAGAAGAACCCATCCAGAGGACCTACTTATTTATCTTTTTCATACCTTAGTTCAGTTTTTACATGTTGAGCTAAACTTTGGTGTGGTTGAAGCTGAGAGAGATCCAAAATACATTTTCCAAGAACTAACATAACTCCAAAAATCTCTTAATATTGCAGGAGACCATTTATAATTACACAGTTTATCGCAAGGTTTAATAAAGCACATCCTCTCATAATATGAGATGATTTTTGTCTAAATCTCTGGTATGAAAGGTGATGGGTGATATGCATTCTTTCATTGTTACTAGGCCTTCACTGTGAAGATGTTTTACTCAGGTTTGCACTCAGCAGTCTGTCTGCAGATGAATGATAGGGGACACTTTATTTGAGGACATTAATGTTTACATTATGGTTCAAATGAGGGATGCGGGGGAAAGCTGTTTCTGTTTCACACAAGAAGTGAAACATCTTTTAAAAAAGCTTGAAATAGAACCACAGGAACATTTTTTATTTATTCCTTTTCACACTTGACTATGCAAGGTAATGAGAATTTTGTTGATTTTATTAGATTAGCTGCATTGATTTTAGATATGGAAAGACACGTATAGATAATAAATATGTACTGTAAATGYCAAATTATTGACTAATATTATGATTACTGAAAAATAAACATTTAGTTTAATTTTTTATGACTTAATAAGAACAAATAAATAAAAGCACTTGAAGCTTTTTGACTTTTTGCTTATGCTTTTCCATCCTATTAGTTTAGTGTAGTTTGGATGTTCAGCTTTTCCAAGTCAACCCATTATACACACGAGTAGATTTATTCATTCTTCATGTTGTGAAAAAAAATGAATTAGGAACACACACACACACATTTTCACATTTAAAACACACAAGCTCAATTAAGGGAAAGAAAACACCAAGTGGGAAAAAAACATCACAGGAATCCTTAAAGAGGAAGTTCCTCAATCAGCCCATTAGGAGAGAAATTTGTGGCTCTGTGGATCCATTCCACTTCTAATTTCAGCAAATCGTTATCCATTCCCCTCTGCCACTCAGTAGAAGACAATACGGGTGCTTCGCAAATCGTCTGTGGAGTGGCTGCTCTCAATAAAGTGTGGCACTGTGTGAAATTTCCAAACACTCCTGAGAAATCAGTTGTTTTTCCAACAACCCAAATGRTGTGTATCATGGAGGGAAAAAATACACAAATCTGTGTTATGTATCACATTTGTTGACTTTAAGTATCTTACATTTCTCTCCAGGTGCAAACTAACAAAAAAAATAGTGTGCTACTAGTACTTCTTAAAAAACTCCTTAACATCAATAGTGTAATTTATAAAGATGGYGTTTTCACTATGGGCTGGAGGAAACTACTGATCAACGTATTTACTGTCAGTTTCTTATTTGCTTTTACTCCCTCAGCTGACGAGTGCTGAGCAAAGTTTGTGTTCAGTAATTAGCCGATATATTTAGTTGCATTCCTCTGATTTTTTTTTTTTCATAAAACTTTGCTGCTGAGTTTTTAGGTCCATACATTAAGGTGATCCTCTGTGTGGGATATTTAGTCTCTTTTTTGACAGGCAAAAGTATACTGTAAAGTAAACCTGCACAAGTGTGAAATCTTGTCAAAAGCCCTTCCATTATTTTGTGGAAGTGAAGCTCACATGGTATTTTCATGTGACAACATAAATGGCTGGGGAAAAAAAAACTATTCAGCTGAATCTGCAGGTTCAGGGTCTGAATTTGAGTTTCAGTAAAAGTGCATTTCAGGAGTGAGAAAACCTGCAAATCTGAAGATAAATCTGTGCAGATGTGCTACACGGAAGGATATTCTTTTATCTGAAGGAGAGTGATGTTTTCTTAAATGAATTCCTCAGGTTCTCTAGATGGAAGCGAATGGACACTGGAAATGACACGGGCACTAAAAGGGAGAGAGTTCAGGCTTTTTGCAGTACATTTAACATCTCATCGCTCTAACAGGCTGATTTTATTATGAACCGAGTAAAAGCTAACAGGTGGCAGGGTGTGTTGAGAATAAACTTTAAGAATTAACTGGCCAAAAGCTATCTCCTCTCCAGACGCTGAATAAAATGAACTTTTCTTGATAAGAAAAAAAAAAGCTAGCAGCTCCCCTGCTGTAAGAAAGTGGGGGTGAGTGACAGCAAAGATAAAATGGGTTCTTTGGTGACTAGAATAGGAAAGCACTGTAAACTCAGAGGCAGCCTGCCAGTATTTCTTGATAGTAGCTGAGAAAAAGAGGGGAAAAGTGGCATTCAGGCTCAACTATTTAAAAGAAGCCTATCCAGGCTTGAGAGTCTTTAGCATCATATCCTTTAGGTGCCAGGCTCAGTCGTACTCTCAACTGCAGCTCAACCCAAAGAGCAGCCTAGAGGCCTGGGAGCAGAGACCTTTTCATTTTGACTCTGTTTAATCATCATAATCTGTACTTTCTAATATATAAACCAGAGCTTTTGTGTGATTAAGCAACCAGACGGTACCAAAGCAAATGACACTCAGACCAATGAGAAAATGAAGGTTTACTCAAATAGCTTCTCTGGATAAACTCGTTGTGTGACGAACACAACGTAGGAGTCAAAGAGTTCTGTGCGATCTCATATTTAGTGGCAAATATCTGGAATACACTCCTCATCTCTTGCTCCCTTTCTGTCTGGCTTTTCACTCACATGGTCAAGCCACACACACACACACACACACACACACACACACACACACACACACACACACACACACACAC
>NW_013952554.1:568432-582189 GCF_001266775.1 Austrofundulus limnaeus
GAAAATCCATCTACAAAAATGTCAATGATGCTGCCACACACACACACACACACACACACACACACACACACACACACACACACACACACACACAAAGTACTATCGCACGCTGCACTGCTGCCATTGTCAGGCACTTGGCTACAGCTGAAAATCCATCTACAAAAATGTCAATGATGCTGCAACACTAGATTATAAGGCACAGCATTTAATTTGAGTCAGTTATCCAGGTTTTATTTTATTTATTTTTGTTGTTTCTGTTCCAAGTCTTTGTTTCAGCGAGAGAAGCTACAATTTTGCATAAAGAAATGGAAAAGTGAGACAAAGAAAACTATCAGCAAGGTGTTTATTTATTATTATTATTATTATTACTTTTATTTTTTTGTGGGGGAGGGGGTGGCTTTCTAAAAGAAGAAAAGATCTGAAAAGTCTGAATCACAATGGAGGGGACTAAGTTCTACAGGAGTGAAAGACAAAATAAATAAAAGATGACAAATGTGTGCATGTTGAGTATAATTTGTGTGTGCACTAGAAAATTTGTGGGACTAATGGTGCGTTCACACCAACTGTGTTTTGAGCATAAAGAACGTCAGGTGCAAAGTCTATGGTGGAAGCTCGACGGGTAGTGCTGCGGCGCGTTTTGAGCGTTCGACATGCTTGACTCGCATTAAGCAAGTTAGAAAATCTGAACTTTTGCAGCTCGACGCGGCGCGTCAACCAATCAGAGAGACTCCACTGTGTGACGTATAGTGACACGTTTTCCAACGGGACAGTTTACTGAATGATGTCCACTAACCTGAGACAGATGGACAGGAGCTCTTTAGCTGAAATCGAGTGCCTGTAGTCGGTGTCCTGGTAGGGGATATCGGATCGGATGCGGGTCAGCGGCTCATCAAACTGAGCTCGGGACAAAAATAGTTCTGAAAGTGAGCCTCGTTAGCTCGTAGCTCCTGGGTGATGAAACTCATCAAACCCGTACCAAACTCAGAACATCTCTGAATTTTCTGGTAAATTAATTATGAATTAACTAACTTGTGAGCATGACGTGCTCTTGCTCTCAGTAAATAAAGCAAAGCCTCTTTCTTGATTTCATCCACCATTGGACAAAGACCGGCAGAGGAGGGGGAAAAAAGGCTCTCGAAGCACTCAACGCGCGTCAAGCACGTCTGGAGCTTTTTTTAACAAGCGCCATGCACAATTTTGAYGCTCAAAATGCATTCGGTGTAAACGCACCATATGACCATTTTGCTTGCTACATTTTGGTAGGTTTATGCAGCTCAAACAATGTGACAACATCAACTGTCAGTTATATATTCAGTGGAAAATCTTCAAAAAGCATACAAATTAAAACACAATTACTTAWAGGGGTGGGGAGTTGTGCAAATTTGACTTTTTTTGAGCATTATCATTCCCTCATTAAAAACACACCCAGACAGTAGCTTTAACTCATTCATCCATGTTTGAAAAATCCTTGACTCTCCCGTGGCAGAGCTGCCTAAACTCTTGCTGGTACAAAGCACCACCTATTTGTACAAAGCTCCTCCCTGAAGCTCAGTCTGCAGCYGACCTCTCGCCACACAGAGCACCCCTCCTCCAAAGCTTTGTTGTAAAGATGTGCTGAAGTGGGAGTGTCCAAAATGGTAGAAGGTTCTTAAAGAGACTAATTCCAATTTCAAGGCATTTAGATTCGTGATATATACAGCATTTTCATAACAACTGAAGGTAAGCTACTTGATAGTGGTATGGAATTAAACTATGTGCCTGGAAAATACATAAAATTCCCTACTTAAAAATGTCATAAACACCTCTTTAAACATTGAATGTTGTATCTACAGTGAAATATCTCAAGGCTAGCTCCAAATCTCATTGTTGTAAAAGGAAACATTTTTCAAAGGGTTTTCTTTTTTTTCCTTTTCTTTTTGTAATTTGCATCCACATCCTAGGATGTGCCAGTACCAAAAGTCAAAGCCCACTATTTTTCAAAGAACCACACATTTGTATAATTTCCAAGTTTCTCTTTTAAAGCCTGTGAGGCGTGAAAATGGAGAAAATTCATGAACACAACAATAATAGGGGGTGCTTCCATGTTTATGCCTTGGCACCCTTAATAATGCACATAAAAAGTGTCATTTAAATATTGTTATTGTAGCCACAAGTTCCGATTATCTGTTTCTATGGTGACCACCATCAAGTAGTTAAGATAAAAACAACTCAGTGACCTGTTTTTCACAGTTTGACTTTTCATAGATGCAAATAAGCCCCCCTCCCCTGGTTTAACACCATTTCACTGTGATGGTAGATTCCAGGGGTTTGCAGCTTTGAGATTTCATTCCTTCCTCACAGCAAAGGCTGAGCAGTAAGAACAAGGAAGAGGATGATGGAAGGAAAAAGCAGGGGAAGAAGTGCACTGCCATGGGGGAGGGGAGAGCCTGGATGCTGAGACGACTGCTAGTGTGTGTAGGCTGTTGGAAAGGAAGGGAAAGGAAGGGAATGGGAGCGGGGCTGCCAACCATCTCCACACAAGGTGGGGTGTCGGGCAGGCAAGAAGAGCATATGGCCGTGGGCCATTAACACAGCCAGGACAGGACATATTACCAAGTGAAGGCAAGGCTGAATGCTGCCATGAAGGGAAGCAGTTGAGCAAAAAAACATCAATCAATAGGCTTCCTTGCAGCTAAACAACACCTTATTAGTCAAATGAGGAAATMAAAGACACAGAGTATGACAACCAGAACCATGAAACATTTTCTCCTTGCCATATTAAACCTATGCATCAAAATACTCTCTCATTTAATATAGATAAAAGCAATGATCATAAATGGATCACAGTTATTACATTTTCTTCAAGTAAAAGTAGTTRCTGCTGAAAGTAGGCAAATGAAACAGCATAAGTGGCTTTTACTGTGTAAATGTAACGAGACTCAGTGAATATGTAGAAATGTAAAAAATTTATATTTGTAGATCTCTTTGAACAGCCTATAGGAGGGCTATTCAACTGGCAGTCTGCAGGCCACATCCAGCCCACGAGTGACCAAAGATCGGCCCACAATTGGTTCATTCATTTTTTAAGCCCAAACCCCTGGTTTCCTACTTTAATTAATGAGTTATTTTAGTTAGACATAGACACGTTTAGTATTTACAGAAATGTCAGAATCTTGGCTACAATTAGGTAAAAACCATTTCTATGAACACCCAAGACAGTTAAAATGACAAGCAGTTTAAGATAAAACTATGAAAGTGAAAATAACATTGGTTTAAAAGTTTGGCAAGTCAGAGATGTCAGAATATTATTTGTGGTGAATAAGAGGCATAATGTGTTATTTTCGTGTTTGTTTTTGTTTTATTATCACTACTTTTATTACATAGGGTTCTGTATGTTGTATTCATAATTAACTGCAGCAAAATAAATTATTCCAACAGATCTTTGTAATACTTTAATATTTGCATAACGGCTTTAATTGCTGGATTTTCGGCCCCTCAGCTGTTGGCCTGCAGTAACTGTGGCCCCCGGAGCATTTTAGTTTGATAGCCCTGGCCTATAGGCTTAGAGAAACAGAGTTTAATTCTGACTAGAYTGATGAGCTAATGGCTAGTCCAAAAGTAGCAAAGATCCGAGTGATGTGTTATTGTCCTTTAACATATTCAATCTAAGGCTACGTTCACACAGCAGGTCTTGATCAATTTAGATCTTTTGATCAGAAGCAATTTCTGAGCAAAAATCGTGGATGTGAGACTGCTGAGACCTTGTTGATGGGTGCTGCTCYTCTCCCAGGTGYTGATTGATCTCCTGACATCTAAGGGAGGGTAAAKCTTCATCATATCATCCAGACAAGAGGAGCGTAATTTTGTTCAAATATATTTTCTTGCATATGGACGAAATAATAAGAAAAAAATCCCTTGTAGTTATTACACATTTAAGCAAGCATAAACGAAGGGAGTGGCAGCTATAGCTGTAGCATGTCTGGTCATGAATTGACATTTTTGAGATTGGAGAAGTTGCAATAYTGCAGTMATCCACTTTAATWTTAGGCCTCACTCAATCTAGCCATTAGCTAATTRATTTGGTCAAAACTGAAGTTGATTTTTCTAAAGTGCAGCCATTCAAATAGCTGTCTACGACAGGTCAATTCTTAAAAGTTTCACTTTTCCACAAAACCCTACTTCATGAGATCTTAGCTAACCATTTGAGTGATTTCTTATTTTGAWGGTATTATAGAAAAACAACTCACTGACAAACATCCTCACTTTTGGTTTTTGTCACTTCATCTAGACACCGGATTATTCCAGTAAACCCAAAGATGTGTGAGCAACAATGAAAGAAAACAACTTCCCAAAGGAGCCTGTGGCAAGAGAACAAGGAGTTTCAGCCTAAGGTTTGAGTCACTTGCACTTAAGGGGTCACCACAGCTCCACCAATCAATGTTGCCCGTGTGCAAAACTGCAAGTACAAGACAAGCTTCCTCAGGGCARTAACCTCTTCAGCTGAGCACAATGTCGTCTCTGCTATGGTCATGGCACTTTTCGTCATGTGTGTCTAACCTCTATTACAGCTCAGATCTCGTAAACGCTGAGGTCTCTGCTATGTGTCGTAAATCACCAACAAAGTGTAGCTCTCAGACTGCAACAAGGGCAAACCAGAGCTGGTCAGTTATTTCCAAACTCTCAGCAGAGTGACATGAAAGCTGTGGCCTTGCTGCTTTGGTCACACAAGTTCATCCCACGTCCGCCACCATGCCTCCTCTGCCAGTGATTTATTGCCATCGAACGGGGACTTGACAAATCCCTAAAGACACAATTACTGTGCACCCCCTTTGGGAAGCCAGTGCAGTTCATCTAAAAGGGATAATGAATCCAGGATGTCATAGCTGCTTTGCTGTAATGCCCATAATCATTATCCCTGGTGTAATTATTGAATGTATATCAGGTAAATACTCTTGTTTGTTTTGTCTACAAACTACAATTGCAATTGTTCTCACTGCCATGTGTGAGCTAAGTCGGGCTGTCTTCATGCTGACTGTAAATTCTTCTTTTATTGTATTCACAGAATCAGGCCTGGCAACAAATCTTATGAAGCTTAAAAAGTCATATGAAACAGGAAGAGGCACTGACTCATCGTTATCATTATTTCATGGCAGGGAGTTTCCTCGTTCCTCTAATGAGCAAAACGAAATTGCGAATCTAACCAATTACACAATCCAAGAGACCGCACAGTAGAGTCAGACAGAGGATGGAACAATCGTCACCTCTCACTGCACAAAATTTGCATTCACCGCACTGTTGACGCGGCATTTTGCAATAAATATTTAAYCAAAGAATTCTGTTTCTGTAGCTAAGAAATGTGTTGCATTAATAGCATTATATTGTAAAAACTATTAATTTTGAACTCTTTTATGCATTTTTATTTGTTCTAGAGCAAAACTAGATAAATCAGAAATGTATTCGTCCTAAATATATTTAGTTAATTCAATGAAATGAACAGTGCCACAAAATATCAAAACCTGTAGGAAATTCAAAAGATTTACAAAGTATCATGAGGGTTAAATGTTCCTGAAAGTCTTAGTAAAGCTGTAGATCAGTGGTCCCCAAACTACGGCCCGCGGGCCGAATCCGGCCCGCCTCCCTATTTGGTCCGGCCCCCAGAACAATACCAGAGAGCATTTAGTGTTTTTTTTTTCATATATGTGTATTTATATTTGTTTATAAAGTTGGACTTTTGCAATAAAATGTTCCTTAGTTATGAAATATTTTCATTATTAACTATTATTAGTTAGTAACTATTTCATACATACACGCATATAACGTGACATTCTGTTCCACCATTCTGCGGCCTGTGCCCCTATCTGGCAACGCCCAGAAAAAAATCTTAAACCCGCCCCTCTCAAAGAGAGAACAGAATAATGGCGAAAAGATTAGGTAAGAGAAAAATTGATCCAGAATGCAGGGCATTTAAGCTTCAGTGGACAAACAATTATTATTTTTTTGTTCATCTGTCAAGAGGCTGTGGTGGTTTTCAAAGAATAAAATCTGCAGCGACACTATGAATCCCGTCACAAAGACAAGTATGATAGCTTCAAGGCCAAATGCGAGCAAACAAACTCTCAAAGCTAAAAVGTGGACTGTTAGCTCAGCAGAATACAAACTGTGAAGAACCCAGAGAGGGTTATTTGATTGTGCTTTCTGGAAAACAACACATTTTTACATTTAGGTACTCCTGCAATAGTCACACTTTTTCTGTTACAAACTGACTCCGACCCCCCACCAGAGAAGGGAAAAGTTATGTGGCCCTTACAGGAAAAAGTTTCAGGACCCCTGCTGTAGATCAATGTATTCCTACCAGCATATTATGTTAAAACTCTTGACTGTTAACATTTCAATATGAACTTAATGTCAGAAACAGATCATTTCCTTCTGTAACACATCTATTGTTTATTACCAGCTCAAATTGTGGTGCATTCACTGTATTTTGAAAAAAAAAATTCCAAAAATATTTTTGCTTTGTTAGCTGCACATTCCCAAAAATAAAATAATTTCAAATTAACACAAACATGAGCTAATGATGCATCACCAACACGTCACTTCTTTTAAATATCCACATGAAAACCATATTTGTTATTGCTTTCAGTCCAATAATGGACACTGGTTTTCTGTTTTTCAACTGAAACTGACATAAGATGGAGCCTGGCAACAGCAAGTTGTAGAAATAAAAACAGTGGTCATAAAATCTTCCTTCGTCTTAGTAAACTGTGGCACAGACTTGTCATAACATTGGTGTCTATCGGCAAAAAGCTATGTTTTCAGTGGGAAGCCAAGAAGGAAGAGCAGAAAAGGAAACAGAAGTCAACACAATGCTGTGAAATGGAAAATGTACATTTAAATTCACCTGGAAATTATTATCCTTGAGTTTTTTGCACAGACATCTCCTAATTTATCTTCATAAAGCTGGGACTCAGAGAAACACATTCAGAGCTAATTAAACATCTCCCTCTTAAAGAATAATTTCCCCCTGAATGAGTGTTGAAGATGAACCTCTACTTCACATTTCAGCTCTTGATTTGGTTCTCAAGAAGACGAAGAGTGTTGACTCCACTTCATTTGTAGATCAAACTGTTATTATCTGGGTTGTTTTCTGAAAAAAAAAATCCCCAAATGAATAAATAAAGTCTTATTTTCTTTGTGCTGTGAGGCTTTTTAAAGAATTGATATTGGAAAAAAATATATATTTTTAAACACTTAGAAATAATTGTAGGGGGGCGGGGGTTGTAATTAACTGACTTTTCACCGCAGGTGAAAAGAAGAGGATGGTTTGCTCATGTCTGTGCACATGTTCATTGGCAACTGTGTTAACAAAATATCTCATAACCCACAACACAAATTCTATTGAGATCCTCAGAAAGAAGTCAATAGATCCCTATCTACAGTACAATTGATCAACTTTTGGAGTCAACACAATTCAGAATGGCTGGTGCAGCTAATCAACAACAGCCAACACAAAAACGGCTCCAACGTTGTCAGTTTTGCAGGTACTGAGCTAAAATCTGATCTGGTGGTAGCTGAGAGTCATTCTCAAGCTGTACTTTGAGCGCTAACACCTTTTGCAAGATCTTGTAACATTGCACGATATTGCACCATTTGAACCTGTACTTATGGTATTTTATGAGATGTTTATGCTAAATGTCTTGAACTTATATTCAGTCTAATTCTATTCAATTCAACAACTTTATTGTCATTCTTGATTGTGCAGTTTACCATGCAAARTTGAATGAAATGCAATATGGTGATGATGTATAATCTAGAAACATWAGGTGCAGTTCTTGTGCAATTGTAGTAGGTTTTTACAATTATAAKAAATAGAATAAAAATGAGCCTGTATACACATATAAATACAGTATAAATACGGTGTGTGTCTGGGTACAGTTATTAGTATTTTTCCATACATGTGTGTGAATGTGTGAGTTTGTCTGTGGCAGTGTGCGTTTGTCGTTGCAGTCACTTTGTCAGTGACGTGCGTTCAGCAGTCTGATGGCCTGTGGAATGAAACTGTTGCAGAACCTGGTGGTTCTGGTCCTCAGGCTGCCGTACCTCCTGCAAGAGGCCAGCAGAGCAAATAGTCCGTTTTGGGGGTGTGAGTTGTCTTTTGTGATTTTGCAGGCCTCTGGTGAGGCAGCACCTGAGACCTATTTCCTGGATGGACGGTAGTGGGGTCCTAATGATCCTCTCTATATTGTTATAAATCACTRTATCAAATCCCTGCAGCCTCCAAAGTGCTTTACACTTGAATCATTCACCCATTCATACACACACTGATAGTGGTAAGCTACAGCGTAGCCACAGCTGCCCTGGGGCACACTGACAGAGAAAGGGCTGCCATGCATGGGCACCACCGGACCCTCTGAACACCATCAGCAGGCAAGACAGGTGAAGTGTCTTTYCCAAGGAGACAAAGATTGAAACAGATGGAACAGGGAATCAAACCGGCAACCCACCAGTTACAGGACAACTGCCCAAACCACCCTTCCACAGCGACCCCAGATCTCCCTCAATGAACCCAGTTCATGTTTAAAATCATTTCAATCATTTAGTAGTAAAAGAATGACCTGATTTGTGAAGTGGTGAAAAGAAATGTGGTCCACAGCACCTTCAATTCAGTTGTTGTGAAACAAATTCACATAAAACATACGCTCGGAAAATAAAATTAGGGGTAATAATTACTTTGATGTCAAATCAGTCGAGGAATAAAGCCAGCCTGCATAATTAATTGGAAACGTTTATTGCCACTGATTAACTGAGCAGCCAATGTCATGGCTCGATCTGTGTTTTATCATCAGCAGCAGTAATTGAAATGAAAACTGAGAGCTTTCTGTTGCGCCAGAGGCCTGACGGTTTCATTCATATGAGTAAGAGGCTGTAGCCCCGTGGAGGTCCGAGGTCGCCTCAGAGCTTCGGTAAACACCGGCGAAAGTGAACCCCGGAGGCGAGGCAGCTGCGAAAGACCAGAGAAACTGACCATTATTCATTCAGAGTCATTACAGCGTAAACGTGTCGTCTCGCAGTGGTATCGTGTTTTTCCGGCTCAGCCCCCGAGGGTCAGCGGGTTAAACTGGGTTCAGTGGGGGAGTTAAAAGCCGCAGCTGAGGTGAGAACAGGAGATTCCAATTAGATCTAACGTGCTCAGGGTGAGAGCTCCTGAGAAAAGGGTCCATCCCCAATGAACTTCGCCTGTGCAGCTGAGGTGAAACAGCACAGCTCTTTATTTCAGTTCGTTTGGCTACCTGCTTAAACTTTCATTGAAAAAAACATGAATGAGGTTTGCAAWGTCAGAAATAAAATCTGGATCAAAAAACTTGAAWTTGTAGTGGGTAGTGTACGTATATTTCCAGTACTTATAACATAATGTACCACTTGCAACACTTCTAAATGACTGGACAATCCAACCAACTTAATATACTTCAAATACATTATCTTGGTATGAAGTTAAAAGATGGATTGCTGGTAAATGTTTGTCTTTTAGTCACAACAACGCCTCAAGTTTTGAACTAGGRCAGATTATTAAAGCACTGCACAAAAATTGTTAAAAGCAGCACCCTAAGTCTTTAGTAGAAGACAGTGGATGCATCTGAATTGATGTCCATTCTCAAAAATATGAGCAAAACATGTATGAAGAAAGAATTAAGGCAACAATTGTTAGCAGTGGGATTCAATATTCATTATCTCAGATCAGGGGTCTGCAGTCTTTACAATCATAAGAGCCATTTCTGAACCCTGGCTCACCAATAAAAGGCATCCGGAGCCACAAAACAGGCTCCAGCTGTGATTATCAACTGGTGGTTCATGAGCCACTTTGAGTTTGATGAACGGGGGGTCCAGTCAGAGGGGTAAGATTATAAAACAAAAAATAAATAACTAATTTTAACATTTATTATTRTTTTTACACTTTAAGACAAAAAAGCATATTCATGAAAGCAAGAAAATACTGTTTATATTTACTAAATTTATTAAAATCTATGCAGGCATATTTTTTTTCTAATTCTTGTTATTTTCTAGTCTTAAAGATCTTTAAAGGTAGTTCTGATGGATTTGAGAAAATAATCATACTTTAAAGCTGGAAGTTGGAAGGCTAACATGATCCAGTCTATGGGGTGCTGTTTGTAAAGTTACACAGTCAAATATTATCAGCAATATTTTGTTTTATTTAGCCTTTTATAAGAAAAAAAGAACAGATTTATTTTTTTCAAAGTCAGTTTTTCACCATATAATTCATTCATTTATAAATGTCATAATTTATAAACTAAATATTCAACTTACAAATTAAATATTTAGTTAACAAGCTAAATATTTAAGTCTCAAGTTAAATATTTAGTTTATAAACTATGACATTTATAAATGTATGAATCATATGGTGAAAAACTGACTTTGAAAAATAAATCTGTTCTTTTTTTCTTATAAAATGGTAAATAAAACAAAAATATTGATGGTAATTTTTGACTGTGTAACTTTACAAACGGCACCCCATACCAAACAACATGTCTGGGCAGCACGGCAGCTCAGTGGTCAGCACTGATGCCTCACAGCAAGAAGGTCCTGGGTTCAGACCTTGAGTCTTAATGTGCAGAGTTTGCATGTTCTCCCTGTGCTTGAATAGGTTTTCTCTGGGAACTCCGGTTTCCCCCACAGATCCAAAACATACACAATAAGTTGCCTTCAGGCCCAGGACCCTTCTCAGTGGGATTTGCCTGGTTTAATAAAGGCAAATAAATAAGAATTGTTTCATTCTTTGTATTATTGAGCACCTATTTGCAAACAATTTGACGAAAAATTCCTAAAGTTAGCCTTTTGATCAAAGCTTCAAAGAGCTGTTGCAGAGAAACTAAAGAGTCACACAMGGCCCCAGATCCACAGGTTGAAGACCCCAGTCTTTTACATCAGAATATTTCCATGTCTGATATCTGGTGCAGCTTTTCTGATTCTGACGCGTGAAGAAAGGCTCAAAAGTCACATGCACAGGCAAGCTGATTCATCTGTAGCAGGCAATTTGTGCACGTGGATTTCACCATTTTTATGCATACCGCATTCCTACTTGTGCATTTYGAAACGTGTACATTTGAAAAACTGTTCATGCGTTTGGGAATCTTGTTGTACGCATACAAATCTTGTTTTTGTGAATACTTTTGAGACTAATTTATCTTCGTAGAGCTTTGCTGCGTCAGCTGAAGGGCAGCATCAGGCTGAAAACTCTCAAAACAAACCAACGCAAGCACGGAAATGAATATTAACACAACAGGATTTATTACTATGAAAATTCCATGCCGCTGTTTAAAAAAATATATATATATATAAAATACTGCTCGGTAACAGTGTGTGCTTAAAAACATATCCAGTTATTTGCAGCGATTTCATGAATTTCACAGCCAGAGTAACGATCAGTTTCCACACATTTGCATGAAAGTCACATCTCTCAAAACAGATAAAGGCTTTATGCTGATGATACACTTTATGCTCATGAATCACAGCAATTCAAAGCCGATGAGTGAATCTAAAAACACTTGAGAGCTTGCAGAGATTTTAAGGCAGTGTTTTGCCACCATGTTAAACCAAAAAAAAAAATAAAAAAATAACTCGACACAAAATCTCAGGGACACACTAATGTGCAGTCAGACCTCTTTCAGCTCTGCAATGAAAAACAAGTCCTTCGTGAAATTAATCATYATCTTGTTTATCTTTCTTGGTCGTAACGGTTAGATCTGAAAAGTGCAAGGTCTCAAATGGCACACATTCCAACTGGATCATCAGACTTCCAGAGATTCACACAGGAATGGTGGGAAATGGATTTAGTTGCTGATTAATTTCTTAGCTGAGGAAAAGCTAAACGTCTGTTACTGGCAGCTACAGTTTATTTTGGGATCTCAGAAATGCAGCTCCACTAATGAACAGATTGCCGCTGGCTTGGTGTTTAAGCCTTCACAGAGTTGAAACAGCATCGCTGGTGTTAATGGGACGGGTATCTAAATGTCTAATGTATTTTATCGCGTGGCGTAGTAGCTCTGAATCAGCTGCYGAAGAAAAGCCGGGTCACCATCTGCTTTGTGACGAAACAGTGAAAATGTCCTGCAATGCTGCATTTCATTATATCACAATTTCTTATCGACAGAAAAGGTGTAGGTGGACAATAACATTTGTGTGTGTCTGTTAGCAATACATCTTATGAACCATTAAATCAATTTGAATGAAACTTGCAAAAAGTGATAATTTTATGTATATCTTCAAATGATTTGTTTTAAGGATAAACCCCAGTTAAGATTGCTGACACAGCCATCCGATGTTAAAACACACATGGCTATAACTCAATTAATTTTACAGATATTGACCTAACATTTGGTGTGGTAAAAGTTGAGATTGATGCCCAAACCATTTTCTAAGCACCAACCGATCACATTAAATTTATGTTTAAAACTTTGCCATTAACTATGAGAAGAGGATTTTGTCTGTTAGCAAAAAAATCTTGTGAACAATCAGACAGATTTTAATGAAACWTTCAAGACATGATCCTTGGATAGACCTCTTTAACTGATTAAGATTTGGATTTAACCCCATCAAAGATGGACGCCACAGATAAGTGACTTTAAAAACCACAAAAATGGCTATTACAAAATCTATTTTATAGATTCTGACATCAAATTAGATGTGGAAGTAGCTGAAACTGATGTCCAAAATAAATTGAAAGCATTAAGCGATTACACATTACTTTTGTTTAAAACGTTGCCAATAGAGTAGCTCTGAGAAGAAAATTCTGCCTGTTAACAAAATATCTCACAAACCACTAAACAGATTTTTATGTAACTTGCAGAAAATGATTCTTGGATGGACCTCTATAACTGTTTAACATATGGAGTTGACCACATCAAAGATGGACGCCACAGCTAAGTGATTTTAAAAAAACAGAAAAATGGCTATAACTAAATCAATTTTACAAATGTTGATGTAAAATTTGATGCGGTAATAATGTGATTTAACAAACACACTCTAAACATCTTATGATATTAGAGGAAAATGCTGCATAATGTCACTTTGAAGGTTTAACCAAAACCGACTGAACCTAAGATGTTCTTAGTGTAAAACACTGATTTGCATTCCKTCAAGTAAAGCTAGTCCTTGAATTTTTTTTATATTTCTTACATAAGCAAGATTATGGTACTTTTACCTATTTAAAAAATAATAATCACTTGTTTGAWGAAATGCACAGCAGTGAACATGTTGTCTGCAGAACATAGACGGTAGGAGAGTTCAGTGACCTGGCAGACTTCACTCTCTCGCTCGCTCACGGACCACCTAGCAGTTCTTATCTTGAGGTGTGAAACTCAGAGCTTTGTCGAAGCCTTTGACATCTGTGCGATAGGTGTCCTTTGAGCCCTGACGCGTCGGCCGCTGCTATATGAGATGCTGACAGGAAACGCAGCAAATGACATTTCAGGGCGTTTACTCATGAATCATTGAGCTGTGAGTTCTGGGCTTTGACTTTTTCCTCTTATTTGCTTGGTTTTTATGTTCAATTTGACCTTATATTCAGTTTAGCAGAAGAAATAAAAGAAATGAGTGTTATTTTTTGGCTAAAAAAAGAAATGGAGTGGGTTGATTTGATGACCCAGAAATGCATCATATCTCTATCAAAGGGGTCCCCAAACAACAGACCGTGGTCCAGATCTAGACCCAAATAAAGTCCTATCTGGACTGAGAATTTTCTTATAATTATGTTATGTGTATATATA
>NW_013952554.1:582978-645217 GCF_001266775.1 Austrofundulus limnaeus
CTCTCTCTCTCTCTCTCTCTCTCTCTCTCTCTCTCTCTCTCTCTCTCTCTCGAGGTGAAAGGCTGAGAGAACAGCTGGGTGAAGAAAATCTGACTGGTTGCCACAGGATGACAAACCCTGGAAAGAAACTACAAGTTACATCCAGATGGCGTGAACTGTTCGTGTTTCCTGTTAGTCTCATGTTCAGAGACAGATCATTAAAGGTTGTAAAAACATTACGACAAAATTCACAGCAGCTGAAAATGAAAGGAGCACCTGATTTAGGTCCACCAGACTAACCTCACCTGTTAATCTGTTTTTTTTATTATTATTTTGTTGTCTCAAAACAACACAAACATCCTTAACTCAGAGGGTCTTAAAGAGCAAGACATAAAATGAATTTACACCTCGTTTCTGTAAAATAAAATAACCATTTATAAACAAAAGGAAGCTTTTGAAAGTTATGTCAAAAGACAGTGTTTATGAAAATAATAAAAATCTGCACAGTTCTGAATTTATTATTTATTATATATTTATTTTACAATTGCATTTGATATTAATGCTATATTTATTTAAATAAAATATTCCAGACCTATGCCTAAGAAGCATTTCTTCAGGCAGACATCACTAAATTTTTAACGAAAACCACTGTTCCGGTAAAACTGAGTAAAAATAAAATCCTACTGGAAAACCAAAGGGTTGTAACAAAACAGCAGATGTGAAAATGGGGGATATTATTAATAAATGTTGATGTTCGTGCATTTTTAAATACTTGTGAGTCACTGGCTTTCAGGAAAAAGAATAGTTCTCAGTAACAACTGGGTGGCCAATGAGATCCATATTATTAGTTTTCAGACAATTCTGTTCATCAGAAACTGAATTTATTTCAAATGAATTCCAGTCYCTACAGTTTTATGCGCTTAAATAAAGTAATGCTTTGTTTGTCACCACAGCGTAGCCAAACAAGCAGTTAAGAAATACATAAATAAAGGTTTTCAGGACCAAAGGTTTGATCAGTACTTCCTCACATCCTGGAGTATTTTGAGCTGAATGCTGTGCAAACAAATCTTAAGACTTCAGCACTCAGTTCTGCAGACTTTGTCCTGCAAACGCTTCGATTTTAGACTCTAAAAATCTTTGTTCGYTGTGTTTTTGTAGCCTTGACTATTGAATTGTCACGTGCTGCTCGACACTTTACAGTATTTCCCCTTTTTTACTGTATTAATAACACATACATCGTGATGAATTGTTTTTGTTGTTTCTTTAACATTAATGCAGATAAACCAACTTCCCAAACCTATTATATCCTTGTAAATTCACACAATTTAAATTCTTATATCATACAAGTACACGTGTAATAACATATAATAAAAAATGAAAAACTTTACTAATTACTTCTATATAAATCTGATCAGCATTGAGATTCTTAAAAATCTAATTTATTGCTAAAACATAAAATATTTAGTAGATCCAAAACAATTAGTCAATGAGCAGATGGGAAGATTAAAATTGTTTTCAAATATTTTTTCTTTTACTCACGTTTACAATTTTTCATTTTGTCTATTTGACACTTTTTGCCTCTTAAAGAACTGATAACTGGAAATATAGCAACTACTGTAGAGATATAAAAACAAGATATATACTGTAGCTTTTGTAAAAATTTGCRCAGAAAACTACTGATGTAGAAAATACAAATTAAAATCATCAGCAATGAAACGAATGGTTTTCTGCAGCCCTGCTTCTTTCTGGGAGACATGATCCAATATGAATAAGACTGTGTGCATATGTAGTCAAAGAATTAGGTTAATGCAAATGGAAAATATTGTAAACATTTGTGTTATTGTCCAACAGACTTATTACTGAGATGCTTTGATGCCCTAAAAGGTTCGAGGGCCTGTATAAATTGTTTTATAAAAAATTACTCAGATGACATTTGGAGCAAGCAGATCTTTGTCAGGCCATTAGTTCTGGTGACGAGCTGGGTACCGTAGTGCCATAAATACATGAAAGTATTATGGAGTCCCGCAGTGTGCACTGCTCAGTTTTGTCAAATTCTTTGGAGACATTTTTAGCTCAACTGAAAAACAACAAGTATTTGCATCCAATAAAACCAGTTCAGTCGTACTGTCGCTTCCTTTGAGCTGYAGTCACTAAAAATCAGTCAGACTCACAGGAGACACGACGGAATGTGAGTTAAGTCTGACAGCTGAGGCTTGGCAGAGATTAGCTCATGCAAATGAACAATGATCCGCAGCACTTCTACAACAAAAAAAAAAAGAAAAAGTTTGAAAATAAGCCAAATAATTTCAATGCTTGTAATGTTTTGCACACAGAAGCACACACGAGCTAAAACGTTACCATCGACCCTCGCCTTTCAGTGGACGATAATAAAGGCGGTGCATTTAAAATCAGGACCATAATTAGTTTTAAGTATAGTGGTCGGAGCCTAAAAGTGCTGTGCTTAAACAAATCCCTGCGAACCTCAACGAAGTAAAACACTGGGAAGAAAATTGGGCCATAATTTATCCGCATCAATGTGAGGGGTCAATTTGAAGATGATTACTTGAAATGTGGAGTGTACTTTTCCACACGCTGTTTCTGCATAATGGCCTCTCTTTTCTTTTTTTTCTTTTTTTTAATAGTTACCCAAACAACACCTTGTGTTTTGTTGATATGATGCAGTGTTTACCAAACTTCAAGACCTGCTGAGATAATTTTATTTATTTTTTGTTCAAGCACAGCTGTAAAATTTCCTGTGCAAAGCAACAAATTAAAGTGGGACACCTCACTGGAATAGAAAAACACTGGACTGGCCACTGATGGTGCTAAGCAATACTTTTGGCTGCCATTTTGCTAGGTTCTACGTGTTTCACTCTGTAATATTTACATGCCAACGCCACACATTAAAGTGCCCATGACATCATTTTTTTGTAATAAATATGAATGTATTTTTTGGAAAGATAACGCTGAAAAATACATATTTTTAATTCACATCTCTGAGATGAACAGTTGTTGAGATATTCACGTGTTTTAACAGAAAATGATRACAAAGGGGAATGTCTCAATGTAAACAGAGCATTGYTACAATGGTCGACAACACAAACTGTAGAGAAGAATCTGATGTTTCTTTAGATTACTTTAAGTCTCTATTAAAAAAGGATTAAGAAGAGTCCGAGTTCAAATAATGCTGTTTCAATAAGACCAGGAAGTTCCCCTTTGATCTCACTTCCTGTTTCAATTTGGCTGAGCTAAATTCAAAAGGAAATATGCCAGTTGTGTGACAAAATGGGTAAAATTGTGTGTTTTATGCTACGGTTCTTCAATATAAAGTTGTTTACTTTGACTTTTTGTAGTTTAAAGATGCACGTCACTTTAACATCTTGTGTGTGCCGTATGCTGTATCATCAGACCAGAACTCACAAATAGGTCTTATTTTACTTAAATAAACATACTGTACCGACTATAAGCCTCTCGCCAAGCCTCAGCAGGAGTAACATGCAAAGGTCTATAAAATACTTGTAAAAAGTTTTTTTCAAATTTATTCATTTCATTAAAACAAAACAAATAACTTTATATTCAATAAAAAATATAAAAGAAAAATGAGAAAAATATATATAAATATGTATATCAAAATCACAAATAAAATGAAATGAAAGGCAGCAGAGAGAAGAAAAAATCTTACATCTGCCCCTTTTGTCTCAAGAATAAGTTCATATAAACAAAAAAATCTATGTTATTGTCAAAACAAAAGACAAGAACATCTGAACCTTCTAGAACAACAATCCATATAGTTACACATACTGTTTTGTATTTCTTTAACAATCCAACTTTTATAATTTTCTTAAATGTACACAATGATCCTGCATTTTTTACATCACTCCCCAGATTATTCCATAGTTTTATTCCATGAATTAAAGTACACCGTCCCTTCAAACTAGTTCTGAATTTGGGTTTTACAAATATCGCTGTCCCTTTAAGGTTAAAACAACTTTTTCTCTTAACAAAATGTACTTGGATGTTTAAAGTTAATGTGTTTTTGTGAGCCTTATACACAACCAGGAAAATATTATAATCAACCAAATCAAAGAACCAAAAAATAACTAAGTAAAAGTAAAATTACATGAACATAAAATGACTGGTAAAAATAAAGTTCACTGATGAGAAAACTACTCAAGTAAAAGTCATAAAACTGTTCACAAAAATTGGGAAAGTAAAAGTAAAAGTACTTTCTCACACTCTCCAATCACTCTCTAATAAATAAATTCTTGAATTTACTGAACCAAACTGGTTCCACTAAACCATGTTGAGTAAACTGGGCAATATATGTATATTCTTTGCTCAGTTTATTCGACTAATCTTAGTGGAGCCAGATGACACGACTTTGTTGAGTAAATTCAACACTTCATTTTTTTAGAGTAAGCATCTTCTTTCATGATGAGTTCAAACATTTATAATTTTGTAACGAGTAACTAGGTGTTGCATTTTAAAGTAAAGAAGGAAAAGTATCATTTTTTAGCTTTAAAATGTAACGAAATGAAAGTAAAAGAAGCTATTTGAAAAATAATTGGTAAAATTACAAATCCTCAAAACTACTTMACTACTGTAATGAAGTAAATRTACTAAGTTACTATAAACTTCTGGTAACATTCCTATTTCCTTCACTTGTTTTGATGTGGCACTCATTATTAGCTTTCAGCAAACATGAAGAGAAACAGACAGCAGAATATAAACTCTCGTCTCGTTGGCATGCACTTTGCTGTGGCTGGCCGTTGTTGTGTAACTCTACTTCAGAAGTACACACTCTGATTCGAACATGTTTTATTTTCTTCCTGAACTTCCTGTTAGGGGGTCAAACATTTTCCCCGTTCATCCTGTTAACTCATCAAACCTCGTAACTGAGGTCCCGTCTTGTCTGCCCTTTTAAAAAAAGCATCCTTCTATGAAAATATTGCGCTATCAGCTATTCACCGGGGGACTGGGGTCACGGCGGTGAACACCTCGCTCTTCTGTTCAAAAAGAACGACGAACAGCTCCTGCCTTTCATTCAGTCTGAGAGGTCACAGCAAAAAAAGGAAAGATTCGCAGCTCCTCCTTTTACTGTATGTGTGAAAAGAGAAACTTCGGTCCAAAATATTGGTGTGCGATTTCTTCAGGAAGAAGGGTGCCAAATAAAAAAAGAAAAGAAAATTGTGTCTGTTACTATCCAGCAGGAAGGAGCAACACGCCGGTGACGGTGAAGCTGTGCAGAATTCAGTATTTCAACTTGTGTTACAGGGAGGGTTTTTTTCCCCCACATATAACACAGTTGGGCAGCTTCTCTCTTTTCTTTTTCGCTAGTAAACACCGAGCAACCTCATAAATATTTGATCTTATTCTCTGTCTGTAAAAACCTGTTCTGGCGGGCGCTTTATGGTACAGAACCGCCTCTGTGWGCGTCTCGCTCTTCAGAGACGAGCCGTCTTAATAACAGGTGATGCTGCTGACATTCCATTTCATGTTCGGCGTCGCGCGCTCGCCTGATTCATTACTCAAATCCTGTTATGATTCCTATACCGTAGGAATAAGAAAAAAATAATAATAATAGTAATAAAGAACAACCTAAGTTTAGTGCAGTGCTGCAATCCTGAATACTCAAGGAGAGGTTGCCATGGAAACAGAGTTACATCGGCCAGAAATGAAAGCGACTCAGGATTTAGACTTTCACTGTACATCCATTTTTAACTATAGATTGTTTCTACATCAGCATTTCCACAAACGACACATAATTGCTGCTGCTGAGAGACAGCGATAACTTAAAAAAAGCACACAAGGTGAGAATGACACAATGACACACACACACTTCTGTGACAAYGTATTATAAATACCTGCTAATTAAAAATAAATCACATTCATTAACTGAATATTTTCATGCCTTAAAAGTCACAAGCACAAAGCAGCAGGTAAGATGTGATAATAAGCTGAACACACACAAAACAAGCATACAGGTACTCTAATAATTAAAGGGCTAAAGCATTCCTTGGAATAAAAGATCACAGATTTATTTAATAGATAAGGATATTGGAAGATGTCAGAGTAGGTGATGTAAATGASTCAGGTACTACCACACCAAATGTCACTGCACTAATAATAAAACTGAATAGCCTATATGCCACAGTCATTAATGACGTATTTCCGGTAAAATTCTTGCCACGCTCCTCCCTTCCACTTCCTGCTTTAGTGTGAGCTCCCAGTATTGGTCCGTGAAAAAGTCACAAAAGTTAAAGCATCTGTGAGCTACTGGTATAAAACGTGAGTTCTGTTGTGTGCCGTTGTGTCCACTAACCAGCAGGTACGATCGAGTAGTTAGTTTTTATCCATTTTCCTCTTGATGAGGGGGTGACAGCAGAGGATCATAGCATTACAAGGAAAACTTATCTTTAAAAGCTCACGCTCGCGTTTGTAATCGGCATTTCTAACCTGAGGATATTCAACAGCCAGCATCAGAAATGAGAAGATGGAGGTTACAAGCCGTCGTTTTACTGCCAAGACGAGCGAGGAAAAACCACCTCACAGCTAGGAGGAAGCTAACACAGCAGCCGGTACAAAGGTAGGTGTGTGCGCGCGTTTGTGTTATACAAAGCATGAAATGTTTTTAGGCAACTTTGTCATGAGTTTTATGCAAAACTAAAAACTTGTTAGAGTGTATATTACAGCGTAAACAAAACAACAGCGACGAGCCCCCCACCCCCAGCACCGAGAGCTGCAGAACCTCCATCTGATAATCATTGCATTTTCCATTCACAACGTCGGGGAAAACGATCCAAACCACACAAGTAGCCCATCAATTTAAAGCCCAGACTCTGCTCTTTCCAACAATATAAGTGTCACAGCTCTACGTGAAAAAGTCACGAACAAGCAGCCAAGGAATAGTGAAAAAGACTGAATTCTGGAACCATAAACACAAATGTCTTTCCTTTGTTTTTATGACTTTAATCACTTTGGAGTGATTTTTTTTTTCCACTTGGCTGGACCTGTATGTCTCCTGTGTTAATGTTGGTACATCTAATATGCTAATTCTGTACTGTGGAGAACGTTAAGAGTCAATGGGTGAAAAAATCTTACGCTAACACTGTGTTTACCGTGAACCGGAAGTGATCGGAGTGGCACCAAGTGCTGGACAGGATGTCCGTGGCATATAGGCTATTAAAGCCATTTTTGCGTTGTCTTCAACTGAGTTGACTCCAAACCTTAGTTAGGTGATTAAAAAAAACATATTGATCAAAATGTTTTCTCATCATGACCTGAAATAACGCTGAGTCGAGCCCATTCTGATGCTCCCAGGCTGTACGGCGTCGTACACGATATCATTTAATAATGTTCTCCCACTTTTTTAATATGTCTGGTCTCAGCAGAACGAGCCTGCATAAATACTGCATGCCCTGTGCTGGAGGGTCACATTGCATGTTAGTTAATACTCAGCTACAATAAAAGTTTAATCAAACAGCAATAAATCTCCATCAGAAGCATCTATCAGGATGTGAGCGTCTTCACTAATTACCGTCTGCAGCCTGCGCGCCTTCCTGTCACATCTCCATATGCTGTTTTTCTCCGATCTGCTCTGTTCCGAATGTAACACCGCGAGGAGCTCTCCACTCCGCTTTATCAGCCGTGTCAAATAAGCGATTGAATTTAAAATGACCACGTTGGAGTATTTTACTCCGGGCATTGCTCATCTTGTGGAAATGGAATTCCGTAATTCCAAAGGGACCCTAGAAAAGCAAATTATTCGGCCCTCTGAGAGCAGCAGCCAGAGGTGTTGAGGCACAAAGGCGAGGAGCAGAGTGGGTTTCAGAAATTCCGATGGCCTTTTTACTGACCGTGGAAGAGTTCAAGACTCATTTATCAGGTGAAAACCTGCCAAAAAGTCCGTCCACAAACATCTGAGGGGTTAAAGGGATAGTCTGGTCAGTTTTGATATCATGTTCTGTCAAATAATTATAATCAGTAGTTAGTTGCAGGGGCGGAGCCAGGGGGTGGCCAGGGCCACCACAGACAAATCTTTGTCCACCCTGCTGTACACACCCCTTCCACAGTGAAACAATGTTTAGGGATGTAATAATCCTCCTGAACAGTTGGTGGCAGTGTTTGAAACAGTTTGAAACATTACCAAGCTCAATTACTAAAGAAGAGTAGCGACAAGAAAGTGATAGTTTTTTTTATATACAGAACATATGCCTTTGTAATCTGACTAATGGTGACAAMTGTTTTTTGTCACCATACAGTGTAATTTTATGTTCTGAAGGCTGCATGATGATCTGTCCCTTATAGTTATGAGTAGACCTATCACTACATCAGAAATGGTGTAACACCCCTCTAAATTTACTGTTGGTGGTTAACAGTATTGCACCTGTTCATTGAGTAAAATTATTAATATTAGTTTAAACATGCAGTTTAGGGTCGTCATTATTTGGCACAATTTGACATGTGTTCCAATAAATATAAATCAATAAACACAAAATTAAAAGGCACCCCCTAAAGTCATTAGATATGATAAATTGTGTCACATAAATTAATCGTATCTCAGCTGTAGCAGTGAGTTTAAAAACAGGATAATGGAACTATTTTAATGAATAATCTGTCTCTGAAATCATTATTAAATCAAGCGTTAATTTATGTAGGTAAAAGTATGTTTAACAACATGGTAAAATACACCAGAATGCAGGAAATGGCATCTATTTCGTAAAAAAAAAAAAATTCTGGGGGAGGGCCCCCAGACCCCCCAACATTGTGTCCCCCCACTTTTAAAACAGTTCTGATGCCCATGTTTATAAGGTAGTCACTGTATTAGAACATAAGGAAATGACCAAAACACAAAGATCTGCAGAAACTTTCTAGTAAAAAAATTATGTAATTTTCTTGGCCACCCCTGTGTGAGTAGTGGTCCCAGTCTGGCCACCCTGAGAAAAATGTCTGACTCCGCCACTGGTTAGTTGGCATAAGTCTCTGAGCAAAGAGAATGATGGAAAAAGGCAACAGTCTTCATAAAAGCTAGGCTAATGGTTAGCCAAACGAGGGCCAGCTTTTTATTATTCTGCAGGATTATAAAACAACTTTTTTCCAAAAAAAAACTACATGAAATAATGCTACATTAGCTAAAGGTAAAACTAGACGCTCAGTTTGTTCTTGTATGTTCTGACAAACAGCAACATATAGTGTCAAATGTTCTTTCATACTGGGCGTGTTTTTGAGAGAGTTGTTTTAAAAGCCTAAAAAAGATACAGAAGCTGACACTCTTTTTGCTGTAGCCGATAATCTTGCCTGCATAAAGATTTTTGCCACTTTCTCCCAACTCCATACTGCATGACTGATGAGACAGCTAATAAGGCACTAACTATCACAGACAGAACACGAACTTCCAAAAGGATCAGACTATCTCTTCAAAATGCATCAAATTTGTCCGCCTCTTAATATCAGCTGCAGCGTGTTTATCCGTGTGTGCCGCAGAAATGAAAATCAATAAAATGCAGTCAAGAGTTCAATAATGAGTCCAGCTGAGTGTGAGCAATTAAATCCTATGAAACAGCTCGATGTTACAAAAAAGAAAACTCACATCACACGCTTCATAGATACATGTAGCCCAGAGCAACATCAGGTCAAACAAGCTTTTTCTTTTCCCCCCTTCAGAGACGTTACTGACCTGTGGTCTCGACGATGCCTTCAAGTATCACCACGATCTCAAACTGCTCTGTTTGCATGGACCTCTGCGAGAGGTCGTAGAAGGGGCTTTTGGTGTCGATCACATGGCAGATCGTCAGCGGCGAGACGAGAAAGAGCTGGTCTGCCCCAGTGCTGAAACCCACGTCCAGCTCCAGCTGATCCAGCGGAAGGAACTCGCCTTCTGGCGTTTGGCGAGACTGGAAGAGGAACAAGGATGAAGACATATGTGGGGGGGGGGAGAAGAGAGGCAGATTTTTCGAGTCAGCTTTGTCCCACAGTCTGACAGAAAATCACCTGTTTTTAAAGAGAAAGCTATAAGAAAACTGGAACAACAGATGAATGCAGTCAAGTTTTCCAGTTACGACTTACAGGCAAGTTGAAGTCAAATCTCCATCAAGCAATAATGTTTTTATTACGTCTTGCATGGAGTTCTGGGATGATCTGGATAGTTTGAGAAAAGCATCTGCATGGCTTACAAAGTGTTCACAACACAACAGCCCAGGCTTTACGTGGTAACAAAACTCTGGTCCTTAGGATTGATTTTAAGATGTTCCTTCTTGTTTTGAAAATCTTAAATAGTTTTGCTCCATCATATTTGATGACATCATCTACCAATTCTTAGATGCTCCAGGATCTAAAGCAAATAGGTGATGGTGACAACTGAGTCTTTTAAATCATTGGTTTTGAGACTGAAATAGCTGTTTTTAATTGTATATCTGTATTTGACTTTATTTTTTATTTATTCTTTTAATATATTTAGTATTTTTGTTTGGTTTTGATTGCCGTATTTTGAGTTTTTGTTTGATTTTTTTTATTTGTAAAGTACTTTGGCCAACTTCAGATGTTTCTGATATGCTGTAGAAAAAAATGTTGACATTGACACTTGCTAATTTTTGTGGGGCATAATGCACAGCTGATTCTAAAAATGTTAGCACGTTGAAGCTTCTGCATTTAAATGTCTTCATGCAGAACGTGCATCATGATAACAAAACTCCATCTAAAATTTGAACAATTTTCTGTTTGTTTTCTCAAAACGATAATAAAGCTTGGAAATTTAAAATTTCACCCAAATGATTTTTTTTATTATTTTACATATATATTCTATATAAGTTGCATCCAATTCATTTAGGTGGGGGAAATGGAGTACAGAAGAATATAACTTTGTCTAAAACCTCATCCCGTATGAGATTTTGTCAGTGTGAACCTTTCTGCATCAGCTTCTTCCAACAAAAACATGAACCCTGATCTGAGGACCAGATCACAGAAGATGCACCCCCCTTCCCCCTGGTCCAGAACTACCACCCCTCACTCACTTTGAGCAGTTTGCAGCGGATCTGTGCAGAGACCATATGGCTGTTACGCAAGTTGCCGACCCTGAACATGAGCGTGAGTTTTCCATCACGCATGGAGATCGCCGCGTGCTCGCTGAACATCAGCGTCTCGGCCCTCTTCTTGGGCTGAGACATCTTGATGAACATGCAGCCGATCAGGAACGCGTCGACGATCGACCCGAGGATGGACTGGAACAGGAAGAGGATGATGCCCTCGGGGCACTTGTCCGTGATGTATCTGTAGCCGTATCCTATCGTGGCCTCGGTTTCTATGAAGAACAGGAAGGCTGAGGGGAAGTTGTAGACGTTGGCCACGCATGGAGTGTACTTGTCGTTGTGGGCTTTGTTGAGGTCCCCTCTGATGTAGGCGATGAACCACCACATGGAGGCCATGAAGAGCCACGCCACCGTGTAGGTGAGGATGAAAATAAACAGGTTCCAGCGCCATTTCAAGTCTACCAGGGTTGTGAACAAGTCCGAGAGGTACCTGCTGGTCTCGCCGCCCAGGTTCCCATGCTGGACGTTGCATCGACCGTTCTTGTCCACGAAGCGCTGCCTCTTCTTCTTCTTCTCCGCGGGGGGCTGATTGAATCCAGACCCGCTGGATGAGGTGGTCACTACCTGATAATCGTCCCCAAATTTCTTTCGAAGTGCAGACATACTACGATGGCAGCAGCGGAGGGAGCGACGAAAGGATTCCGTGTTGTGCTCGTTGCAGTGTCCGTGCGCAATGTCTCCTGTTTGGACATAAAAGTGAAATGTCTTCGCACCCCCCCAGCTTAGACTTGCTCTGTCCTCTTTAGGCACGCACTGCTGCTGCTACTCTTTACAGCCATGAACTATCAATAATGTAGGAGTTGTCCACAAACGTTGAAGATAGAAGCCATATGGGAGGGAGGGAGGGAAAAAATAAAAATAAAAATCAGGCGGCACTCGGATGAGGTATCCAAACGCRCCGGTCGGTCGCAGTTTTAACAGGTTTTCTCAGATGCTGCGTCGTAAAGTGCTCATCGCCCGTGAAGGCTGGAGCTTTTCAAAACTGTACTCACATAGTAAGTTCTCACTGGGACGTTGGAAAAATCCCCCCCTCTGCACCTCGGCGAAACGGGAATATCTCTGCGTAATTATGCGATGGAGGTGATGGCAGCTCTCTGCGCGCTCGGCTTGGCGACCGCGTTCGGGGATGAGTCGTCCCTTCTTTTTGTGCTCAGGAGATAAACTCCCAGCACATTGTTTAAAAAAAATGAAATAATATAAAATAAAATAAGGAGCTGGATGAAGAGGAAAAAAATCACTGTCCTGGTGTCGTCATTTTTCTGGGGGAGGCTGCGCGCGCCGACACGGATCACCAAGCTGAAGCTCTGTTCTTGGTGGAGATTCCGCTTGTTTTTTCTTTGCGTTGTGTTTCTTTTCTCCTTTCCTGACAGCTAAATATCGACTGGTTTCCTCATTGTTCGAAGGTCCAACCGATGCTCTTCTGGCTGCTCAGGTTCCTTCTTTTCTCGTCGATTCCTCTGCTCGGCTCCTGCGCACTTTTTGCATCTCCGGTGATGCGCTCACTGCTGCCTGCTGGAGCTGAAGACAGGCAGTTTGGAGGAGGAGAGAAAGGGCTCGCCTAACTTACCACTATTTTTTCCCTTTAATGTCGATCAAACATGAAATTCAACAAAAACAAAGAGACTATTAACTAAACACAATGAACTGAATGAGTTAATTCTAACAATTTGATTTGATTTAGCTCTTTGTTGCAGAAATAGAGTTTATTGATCCCCTGATGGGATTATTCAGGATGTGCTGGTCGATTAAAGGTGCATGCAGGTTATTTTCTGGGTCACAGCCTTTGATGACCCCACTAACATCCCAGCAGGGACTTTATTCCCTGACACTTACACATACACTCACAAAAGTCTGTTTTAGATCCCAGGTGGATGGAAATTACTCATCACAAGATGGTAGCCTCCGTGGAGTACACCCACACTGCCCAGGCTTACACACTGTGTCTCAAACACACAGGAAGGGGCATGAGGGACAAAACAATAACCACCTCCACAACAAATATTTGATTCGTTTCTCATTCATTCACTCTGGCTTTTAAGGATAGAAAACCTGCTCATGTTTTTGCCTTTGTGTGTTTGTCCGTCTGTTAGCAAAATAACTCATGAACCACTGGACGRATCTTAATGAAATTCTCAAGAAGCAGTCACTGGATAGCTGTCTACAACTGAATAACTTTTAGAGTTTGTCCAATTCAACAGGTCTGTCGCAGCTAATCAATCTCATTGAACACAAAAAAGGCTCCAACTCAGTCAATTTTACAGATATTGAGCTAAAGTTGGGTGTGGTACCAGCTGAGCATTGTCCCCAATCAGATCACTACACATTGTGCATCATCTTTGCTCTAAAAAATTCAGAAAATGTTAAAGACAACCTTGTCTGTCTGTTAGCAAAATATATCATGAACCACTGGACAAATTATAATGACATTCTCAGAAAATAACAATTAAATATGCATCAACGATTGATTAATATCAAATTCAAGATGCCCAGCTAATTGACCATAGCAAACACACACAAAAATGGCCATAACTTACACAGTTTTACAGATTTTTGGTCTTAGTTTGATGTGGGAGTAGCTGAGTGTCAATCACAACAAATATTCAGAGTGCTAAGAGATGTTAGATATTGCAAAACCAAAATGTGTCATTTCTCAACATAAAAAATCTCAGTTTAAAATTCGGGTATGAAAGAAAGCAAGCAAAATGCAACTCCTATTTTATTTTATTTTTTCCATTTCATTTTACAAAATTCAAGACAGCTTGAATATCACTTCAGCAGACACCCCCTGATGGCTGCAGCTACTAATGTCCACAGGAATATCATATTTTATCAGCACAGTGACAAGTTGTAGTCATTTTTTATTTCAGTAGAACCAAAACAACATATTAAATGGCCTCTCGCATCAAACCAGATGCTCAGTCACATTATTTATATTATTTGCATACCGTGTAGACAGATCATGTCTCATTTTTAAATCAGTGCTGGTTCCAATTTTAAAGATATTTCTGGATCCAGTGACTGAGGATCAATATGGCGTTAAGTCAGTCTGGTTCTAGGCAGAATCTACCTCCCTGTCCTCCACTGCGCTTCATCACATGATATTCCATGCCTATAGTCTAAAAATCACAGAGCCCCTCTGTAATGGTAGCTTCTAAAAGCGGCGCTGAGGCCCTGACATAACTGTTTCCAAATGAATGGCTGCATGGCAGCGCAGCGAGAAGTCGGGGATGCCTCGGAGCATTGTGTCTGCGAGGCTGCGATGCAGCTCTGTTGAGGGGAACCGACAGAAAACTCTTTCCCCATCAGTCACCAGGCCGTCATAATTGCCAGGTGAGCATCAGCCATCCCCGCCTCTGCACGACTCCGTGCTTTTATAATGAGCGCGGAGGGACACAGGTCATCTAATCTGTGCATTCTGGCCCTCATTAAGAGAAGGAGGCCATTCTCATGTTTGCAGAGGGAAAATAAGGCTATTAGTTTGAACTGTCCAACAAAAAGCAGCCAACCAGTAAGGTGAGGTAGCATTTTTTTAATTGCTGTATTTCACATACACAGACAAGGAAACAAAAGTTTTTTTTATTATTATTTATTTATTTATTTATTGTGTGTGTCAAAGTGTTTGTCTTGAACAACTTTTAGGGAAAGTTAAAAAAAAGGCAATTAAATTGAGGAAGTTGTTGTTACGACGCAGCACCTCTGCTCTGCTATTTTGTTCTAAAGTTTCAAATGCCCTCATCAAAACACTTGTTTACAGTTTTTATTCTAACAAAAATGTAAAAAAAATAATAATAACTCTAGCTAAAAAGGTTTCATTACTGCTAAAAAATAAATCTGCAAAAACATTGGCAAACACTAAAAACCTAATATTAATCTAATATTCAGTGATGTGTTAGGAAGCTTGAAAAAAACTGAAATGTTTTATTTTCATTGTTTTTGGCCAGCTCTGTTATATAAAGGCTATTTAAACAAATTTGATGCCAGCATGGCTCCCTCACAATTTTATATGGCGTGTATGTTACCTTTGTGTTGCATCAACTTGTCTTTGATTACATTATTTATTCTTGTGGGGGGAAACCTGAGGGGGAGGGCACAGATGAAGTGGTTAGATCTGTCGTCTCAGTAAGAAGGTTGCAGGTTTGCATYCAGCCTGGGATCTTTCTAACGGCCCTGTCACACTATGATGTTTTAGACAACTTATGCTGACTTGTGGAAATTTTGTTATGACCATATTATTCATATCGGCCATACATTCTATGTAATTGTTAGATTACAGTATGTATACGCCCAAAAGAGGCTTCCAGTGGATTTTTTTTATTCCATCTTCAGCTTAGACATCGTTTGTGTTCGACAAACTTTTCATATATTGTTTAAAAGGTTCTAGTGTGGCAGAGCTTTACATAAAGTACGTTAGACCAGTGGTTCCCAAACTTTTTATCTTCTGACCCACAAAATATCCATGGCAAAAACTTGTGACCCCAAATATTACTGGTCTGAGTACACAAACTTTGTTAACAACCCTAAAATCACAGGCTTTTTGACAGTCTAAACAGCTTGCACACAACTATAAATACTTATTTTTACTTATTTTGTGTTTTTGTAATAATTATAGGGAAAATATTACACCAGCAATTATTTTATTACCCTTTAAATTGATTTCTGGAGATTATCCAAGGTGCTTCATGACCCATAATTGGGTCCCAAGCCCAACTTTTTGAATCAAAGTGCAGTGGTTCCCAAACTTTTCAGCTTTTGACCCACAAAATAACAGTAGCAGAGACCTGTGCCACCAACTATTTGTGGATGATAAACATTTGTATCAGGTCAACAAAACATGGGCATAGTAACAATGTTTATTATACTACATTTATCCATTTTCAATATAATAACCTCAGTAATTTGTTAACAACTAAGGCAAAAATGTAATTAATTCAGAAAATCTTTTCAGGACCCCACCTTGATGTTTCGGGACCCCACTTTGGGTCCCGACCCCAACTTTGGGAAACACTGCATTAGATTAATCAGATGTGGGTGGGAAGGTGAATGGTTGCTTGTCTCTAATGAACCTGCAACCTGTCCAGAGTGTACGACTGTTGGACCAGCTCCCTCGCAACTTGAAAAGAAACGGAGTAAAAAAGAAAACGGAAAGATGGATCAGAGTTTAAAAAAAATCACAGTTTTTGATAAAGGAGATCCCAAATACAAGCTGAAATCCAGAGGCAGATAAAACAAAATCACCTTGTTTTGAAACCAAAACTGTCTGACAAGAACAGGAAGTCAAAAAAAACTGACTCAACTCAAGCACAAGATGTGACAAGAGGAGTTTGAGAGAGGAGTAAAAGAAGCCATTTTTGTGAAGAAAGACCGTCCATCATTAAACAGAGGTGGAGGCCTCCGTTTTCAGTTGTCCCCCTCCTACAGTGCTACTATTGCCAGTATCACTCCACCCCTGTTAACAATAGGTGTTAATTAGGTGTCAACGATAGCCATGTGATGTGAGTATCAGTCACATGGAGGCRGGGCTTAAAAGCCTGAATTTTGCCTGAAACTCTCAGACTGAAGAAGTCTCTTGGAGGAGAGACRAAACGTTTSATTARAGAAGAACCCGTCCAGAAGACCTATACATTTTTTTTTCTTTTTGTGACAAGAAACCAACAGCAAATAAAGTTTTGTTTTGTTTTTCCTGAGGGACAATTCTAACTGAATCAGTGCAGCAGATGATGTCAACAGAACCAGACATACAACACAAAAATCACAGATTAAAAATAAATAAGAGTAAATAACAAAAAATGTAAAGTTGATTTTAAAATGTACTAACCTTGAAAAAGACRGCCCCCAGACATCCCAAAACTAAATATAGTGATCTGTATAACAGTGCAGGGGGTTGACGAGGACAATACAAACGACATTTATGAAGCTTTACAGGCAGATGATATAGTTCAGTTGGAGACTTAGATTTAAAAAAAAAGGTTTTCTAACTTTCTTTGCCAGTCCCTTGATTTTTTTTTTTCCATTGTGTTGTTGGAATTTTCCAAGACAAGAAACATTTTTTTAGATTATTTTCATGGGATCTCCATAAACTAAAGCAAAGTTTATGTTTTTGGTAGAGGTGCATCAATAAACCGGCTGGCCAATTTTTCAGTACCAATATCCTTAAATTTGGGAGAGAGGTCGATAGATAAAATCGGTGGAAAATATCGGCTTCTCATCTAGCTACTGTCTCCTTTTGCTCTGATGTGAGCAATGTTCAGTTAAAACAAGTTTGTATTGTTTCAAGAGAATTGTTCAATGTTTTTTTCAATACAATAAGACTGGAACATTGACGGTGTTTTGTCACCATATAACATTTGACAGTCAACAGGTCAGACTTTTTAAAGATCAGTGCACCCCTAGTTTTTGGGACATTATTTTTAGACATCTTTAAGTGGTTTTGCCATAAACTGCAGCAAGTCTTGTTACATAAATACTTCGTTTTGTTTGAAGGGAAATCATTTCCACTTGATTTACATGGAGGAGCCATCGTGTCCACATGGGCTCATTTCAAGCTCAGTCACACAGACAGCTGCACAAACAAGTGTTAATTGTACATTTTTCTGAGGAATGATCAGCAGTAAGGAAACCAGTGGGAATCTTTATTTGAAGCATCACTCAGATGTGCCCAGTGTCGCAGCGTGGCTTCTTTAATCCTGCTGCGTTCACAGGCGCTGTCACTGACAGCTGAATACGAGGGAAAGGTTAAAAGTCGAGGCTTGTTCTTGTCACACGTCAGGAGGCAGCTGATGTAAAACGCCGTGCTCTAAATTAGAACRTATGTAGATTAGCTCTCATCTAATAACTGGAGAATTTTATGATGTTGCACATTTCGCGTCAAAAGAACATATTTTACCACCGTGTTCAGAAATCAGAAATTAAATCGTCCCGTTTGAGGCTTTTTTACTGCTTCAGTTTAAGTAACGCTTGTGTCGAATGATCAGAAATACTTTGACGATCTTCTGTAACCCACTTCTCAAAAATAACTCGGGGCGAAAACCTGATGGGTGGGTGAGGATGGGATTGATTTATTAATTTAATCAAACCAATGTGGGACACTAGATGCATTTGACCCCACTTCAAATCAGCTAAGATAGYACTTGAGGTGGTTTTCGGGCAAGATCACACAATCTCCTCTAATTTCTCATCTTCCGCTGTAATCTCCACAATCAGAGACCGCGCAGAGAAAAACCTGCCTCGGCTTTGATGTCGGCTTCGATTGATTTGTTCTTCCAGTCCCCCCCACAAGTTTGCAATTCCCCCAACTAAAAAAAATCCCCTGTAATCTCATTTTACAGCTACGATATTGATTCTTGTATTTGTTTAAACAGTCTTCACATTTAAAGGCACGGACAATGATTTTCTCTCTCTCTCTCTCACTCGCTCGCTCTCTTTCTCTGCAAAGATCAGATTTAAACATGATCTGAAGAGAGCTCACTGTAAGCTGGAGCTCTAACAGGCTTCTTCGCTACATGAAGGTAAAAACCACACGGTGAGTGGAGCCGATTCCAGCAAATGGGTCAGAATGCGGAGCTTTCGAGTGATGAACGAAATTGTCAACATCTTGTGGCAATCAAATCACATTACAGCTGCTGGGGAGTGACTTTAGCATAATGATAATGATACCTCTTAGAGACAAATAGCTGTAAAGCATATTATTTGTAAGATTAGACAGTCGTTTTAGGTGCACTCAACAGTAAATGGGAATATTTCAGTGTAGTATGTTTGTTTGTTCTTTCCCAGTTAAATTATGACCCCATTAGTGGCGGCAGTGGTCAAAAATAGCATCTGAACAGGAGTGCTTTGCAGAACAGCTTCTGCAGATTGATGATTGATTACTGCACAATTACTACTGAAAGCAGTGGGGGGGCCCTCCTCCTAATCACTGCTCTTGTCGCTAAAAGAAGATTAGCACAAAAGGAGCTGCTGGTTAGAGCCTCTTCCTCTCTGGAAATCAATACAAAAAATACTCGTGAGTGTGCGTGCATACACCAGATATGTCTCAGTGAAATCCCCCAGGCTGCGTTTATTTTATCTTTTTTACATATACAGACAGGTACTGTGCATTATTCTCAGTTTGTGTGGGTGTTTGCGGACCTCCTGTGGCATTAGATCTGACCCTATGTGAGATGCTGGCCTGAAACCAGGTCTAATTAAAGCTACTTTTCAATGCAGGTGCTCTGGAACTTAAGGTACCCCTCAACAATTAAATGTAGGATTTTTTTTATTTTTTTGCGACGAGAAAAGGCACATCCAGTCAGCTGATAACCCCCTCAGTCTCCCTGAGTCTACCTCTAGCCATTATTGGATTCATTGTTAATGGAACTGTATATATTTATATATAGAGAGAGAGAAGGAAAAAAATAGAAAGAACGAATATTCAAGAACTCCAGTGACCAGGGATGAAAATGTACATCACTGGGTTTGAAGGCCATGCAGGCAGGAGTGCTGAGAGATTCTGGCCTTGATGGAATAATGGAAACAGGATGGAGAAAAACCATGACAGGTAAGACTTGCGATGTCTTTATATTTCTCCTTTAGAAGAACAACTGGTAAACACGTTCATGGGCACTGTGGATGCAAGACAGAAAAACAGTCTGAGCTCATGCCTGCTTTTATCTCATCGATGTGCTAAATATTTTATTAGCACTTTATTAAACATAGCACAGAAAGTAAGGAAATTTGTGTTCGGTCAATTATTCATTTGTTTTAACAATGCTTCTAGGCAATAAATGTTAAACCATTGGGAAGCCTGCATTTCCCCTTCAACTGGGCCCCATTAAGAGAATGCATTTGTGGGTTGAGCAGCAGAGTTTAGTTTATGGGCTGCGTTCATGAAAAACTTGCCTTATTTATTTAGGCTGTTGACTCTCTTTTTATTATTATTATTATTTTTTTTTTAGCTTTTGCTATTCCAGGTGAAGAAGGACCCTGCAACAGTGGCCAATTGAAGCGTTTTTGTGGGAGAGATCATGATGTTAAACATGCACAAATCTTATTTTATTAGCAACACAACAATAATAAGCTACACCAAACTCGAAGGAAAAGTACCAGAGATTGAACCAGAGCATCCAGCATTATAACGCTCGAGACGAGAGGGCAGGACGAMGGAAACAGTAAGCTAATATTAGCTTGTTGTTGTTGGTGGCTCGCTCAAGTTTTTGTTTAGTTAAAATCGTGTAAAGTTAGTCGTTGTAAGCAATTCCCATAATGTTGCTCTCATCTGTGTGACATAACACCCTGGTCAGAGAACCAATCAATAAGCTGACATGGAACTGGGCTGAGCAGATAGAACCACGGGTCTCGGGGTTCCAGAAATCGGGGTGGAACTGGGTGATAAGGGCTAATGCAAACACACTGAACCTGGGTTTGAAGCCAGGCCGACCCAGGCCTTGCAGTGCAAGAAGACCTTTTGGTGTCTGCTCCAAGCCATGTTTGACTGATCTGAATATGGCTCATGCTATGGCCTGCCTACAGCCCTCACCTTAATTTCATTAAACATCAGTGAGATCAGCTGATATGTGCTGTCAGTTCAAGAGTGACCAATACAACCACATGGGCCAGCTTTTTGCCAATAACCCAGCAAATGTTGTAAAGCACAGATTTCCAAGTTTTTTTCAGCAAACTTATCTGCAGCATTTTATGTGTGAAAGTCGCAAAAGTCAATACTCAGGCGAGCGGGTTTGTGCAGTTGTGCGTGTGCAAATCTTGTTGCGTGCTCGCTCCAAAGTTTTTGTGTCCTCTCATATATTGTTGCACACGCGCTCACTTTATGCAACGGGATTCTCTCCAAATGCAGTTACCCCACAGCAGTGTGTGAGAAGGAACCAGGCTGTTGTGGCTGTGTATGGTTCTTCCTCATGCTACTGAGCTCCCTGTTCATTTAATGAATAAAATGTTAAATTGCCAATATGCCTTGTTTTTCCTAAGATTTCAACCATCCAGTCCAATAAACAACACTAAATAATATTCAGTGGCAGAAAACTCTGACACTGGTAGAAACGATTTGGCGAGTTTTTTTGGCCAAGTTCTGATTGCTCTGAACCAGAACTGGCTGCCAGTTTTGGGTGAAACCTCTACGGTTCATTAGTATTCTCATCTACTGTGAGCACATAGTTGTGAAACTTTTTTATTGATCTAACTTGGTTTCAGCCCCCACACTCTGAAAAATATACATGGGCCGATTCTGGGTCAGTGGTCAGGTCATTTGGGCAAAAGAGTGAGGGGAGTGAGGGGACAGTCGGGGCTGCAAACTGAACTATTTGAGTCATTGCTACAAAAGCAATCATTGGATTGTTCATAATCTTTTTACTGATTTAAGTCATGTAAGCATTGAAGCTGATAATTATTCCAGTTTATTTAATTTCAAGTAGCTCAGTGATTAGTTCAACAGTCACCAGGGGAAAATGTCTGCCTGCGTCTTGGCTGTAACTCAATCTGACAGATATTAAACTAAAATTTGGTGTTAGTAGCCAACTTATACTCTTTGTGCTAACTGAACACACTATATTAATCTAAGACTCTGATATAAAAGGTGGCTGGTGCATTTCTTCAGGGAATAGGCCTTTATTTCTTGTAAAGCAAATTGGTTCATTGCATCGCTTTATTCCATATTTGTTCTGTGTCCAAATCGGTTGTAAATGCTAAACAATCGACACAGAAGACAATTACAGAACACAAATCCCAGACATTGTCTTGTTGTCATGGCAACGTAGCTGCATGCTCCGAGTGCATCTTGTCGAGCTCCTGACCTGTGAGCCGGTCATATTCAGTCCTCGATCTGCTTCCAAACAGAAATAGCTCGCCGGGCACAGAAAGTCATCGTCTCCGACACGTTTCTTCTTAGAGTTGCCTTTCTTTTCTCAGCTTCCACCCATCAGAGCCTTCATAAGTCTCACACAAGATGCTGTTAAGGGTAACCCTAGGTTAGGTTTACGTTAGCGCCGCTGACACTGTGCCAGTCTGCTGCTGTGACCCAAGACAGCACAAAGACAGGTTTATAGGCTTTTGCATTGTATGAATGGATTTGTTGTACTGGTAGAGGCAAAGAGGAAAGTAATGACCAGAATAGATTGTAGTTCAGGTTTATTGTGCAAAACGGTAAGAAAAAAAGGAAAAAAGCTGGTCTCAATGGATCCACATTCACATCCTGAACTCTTGACTTTCTGCTTTAAATAACTGAGAATTACACAGCCTCTGCGTTGGTCACCTACCTTAGAGAGCCATGGTTTGCCTCAGACAGCAACTGATAAGACTTCCATTAGGGCCAGTATTCAAAGGCATCACACCCCTTAATGGACTCCTCTGGCTCGACCACAAAACCACTATCTTATCCTCGCAGGACCAGTTAACGAGCCCGTGTTTGGTTTCCAACAGGTGCGAGAGCGTCTGAAACCTCCACTGGTCCCCAGAGGGCCACAGCTGAGGAAGTGGTGAGGCGCTGATGTGTTGTCAGCTGTTAATGTCTTCGCTGTAACTACCTCAGAGAGGTTTACAAACCCCGTTTATTGTAACCCTTGGGGAAGGAAATGAATTCAGCACAAATAGCAWCACTGAAATATTTATTGAAATACTTTTGTCTGTAGTTTAAACATGAAGCTTCAAGCATCGTATTGACCTAAGGCGATGTGTTGGTACAACACCCCCCCGACATGATACATGGCAACAACACTTTGAAGAGGCTATATTCTCAGCTAATTCTTTGGTTGGGAGCTAAAAAAATAAATAAAAAACTTTCTGTGAGGCTGTCAAATTCACTTTGATGAAAGGACTCAAAGGAGAACTCATACCCAAGACGTTGTGCAGCACATAAAAACCATAAAACCACAAATCTTCACACATTTCTGCAGCAGATCTTTTAGATTTTACCCTTAGGCGGGCAGGGGAAAGATATGCTAGATATTTCTTTTTGGACAGGCATAATATAAAAAAGTTCCTGTTATTATAGTCACAAGTTTGCCTCCTATTTAAAAAAGTATAAATTGTTTTAATTTTTCAAGCCTGAGAAATATGCAAACTTGTATTGTTCGTCACTTGGCACATTTTTTAGCATTGGCAGAGATTCATAAATAACTATAAAAAGCTCTTATGCATATATTGACAATATAAAAAGTTGCCATGTAAAGAGCTTTTAAGTTATAGTAAATTTGGAATTTAATGATTTGTGCAAAATCAGCATGAAATGAATAGATTTGGGTATAGCAACCCACAAATAATCCACATCATCTGATGCCTTTCATTATGCACAATATCATGTAATACTGCAGCATTTTGCATGATCTATTAAAGCTTGAAAGATTTGTGGATTACTCTCAACTACCACACATTGGTTTAATAAAAAAAAATTCAGAGATAAATCCATTTTAATGTAAGCTCAGGTCATGTCAACTCAATGATCACTTCATGGATGTTTCATTTAATTTAATTCAGTGATTCCTCRGATATTTTGTTAACACTACAAGTTTGTTTTTTCCCCTTTAGCTGTGGGTGATGATTAAACGTCTTCACTGGAAAAATTCAGAATATATTTTGTCCACTATAAGTMCTGCAAAAAAGATGAGAAGCTCATGTAATACCGATTTAAAGGATCAAACTTACCATTTTGAAGTWGTTTTAGCTGTTTAATTGTTGCAGTAGTGTCTCTTTTGGAAACAAACCTATTTTAGCTCATCTCTTTAGGGCCCACTCAGTGAAACTGTAAAGCCTTTTATTGGTCCAAAATGATGGAAGTGTGAAGCAGCGYCGCTGCCTCGCTGTTTTGTTTGAGGCCGAGTAAACGAGCCACTAGGCCAGCATTTAGCAAAGGGAAGAAAAGACCGGATTACAGATGACAAAGACAAGACGCCTCTTTTTGTGTGGACTTGTATGATGTAAATCTGCCAAAAACACACACACACACACACAACACACCGGGAATGGAAAAACACCCTAAAAGAATAACGCCAGCTCTTTAAAAGAAACGATGAGCTCKGTAATATTCACACTGTTCAATGCACACACCCCTCCCTCCAGTCCTGTTCAGGGAGAGTAATTTTGCCTCTCAGGTTTCAACAAAGCAGAGCCCTCTGAAAGGTCAAACCTTCTGAGCTAAAAACGAACAAAAAAATAATAATGACCCACGTCAGGAGTACCTCTGTCTGCTGACAATCACCAGCTCCTTACAAGCGTAGAAAAAAAAGTCACTCTTTGTATGGAAGCTGTCCACCGTCCTCATGGAACAAAGTCACCAATTTACCACATTTCAGCTCTTCACTATACAAAACCTGGTAATGAGATGTTCTAAAAGCATATTAATTATCTATAGAAAATAATGATAATTTTAGGTTTGAAAGAAATTTTATTTTTCTCTACAAAAAGGTGAGATGTGTAACATCACTTTACAAACCAGCACACTGAGGCAAAACATCCCTGTTTTAACACCGTGCACTGTAAGATAATAAAAAAACAAACATGGGTATTTAATATTAAACAGGTCATCTAATCTTTATCTGAATGCCAAGCAGGCACTTGGCAGATCTCAGTATTCAAGTAGCAATAATACAATTTCACTCGCTCTAGTATGCTCACCTGAGGTCCTTAAGGTGGTCCGAGATTTTATTTTGTGGAATAAATTATCATTTTTAGCCCATTTTAAAACTGAAGACAAGCATTGTTTTTATTCCACTTTTTCAAACAACGCAGAGCCATTTTTTCCCTTTTCTATTAAATGACTTTTTTCCTCTCACAAGTGTTCAAGTGTCAGAATCTTAGAAAAATAATTGTTTCATTATGTACAACAGTGATAAAAACGCATTCAGTTTTATGTACAACATTCGCAGCCTCCAGCTGATAATGCAACAAGTGAGCAGAATCTCATTCTAAATGTTAAAGAATCAATGTAATATTGAAAATAAATCAGATGTGATTATATTTTAATATGTTTTAGGAACTTATTTCAAGTTAAAACAACATAAAAAAGCTAAAAGTAACTTTTTTTCCCAAAAGGCACATGTAACTATTCCACTCTAGGATGAGATGATTTCTCAAAACTGTTTTTAAACTTTGGAAAACACATAATTTTTTTAAAATCATTTTTCTATCTATTTTTGATACAATTGTTGTGTTTTGGTTTTTTTTTTTTTTTCATTTATTTTTACATAAAATCTTGTTTTTAAGAAGACCTCTACATGGTCATCCCAGTTAAATATACAACGATAAAAACAAAAAATAAAATTGTGAACCAAAAACTAAAAAGACAGCCTTGATAATTAAGAAAAGAACATTTCTTATTGGAAGTTTAAACCCATTTGAGGTATTTTTCAAGAACAGAGGTCGTCTTCACTTTGCTTTCTGTGTCTGCGACCACAAGTTCCTTCAGTGGCATTTAACAAAGTATGTTAACAAGAATGAAATGTAATAGCAGTAAATGTTTTCATTAGCGTAGAGTCTTGTAAAAAAAATTAGCATAATGTTTTCATGACTTTGGATTGAGCTGTTTACATCTACAAATAAGCTAATTTGGTGGCTAATTTGGGGTAAAACTCATACATATTCATGTGTAATGTGCTACCTGAAAGACAGCTGAATTAAGCAAAAGGTTGCTAAGAGTTATGGGGAAGAATAGTAATTTCATGTGAAAGGATAGCACAGCAGCTTCGGTTTTTTATCTCCCAAATAGGGAAAAATGCACATTATACTGTTGCAAAAGTCCAGAATAAAGTTTTGCACCAAAGCTTTTTCAATATGCATGGATGGCTAGACCTTTGATCAGAAAATTAAACTATATTTACTTTGAATAGCTCTTTAGGGAAGTTTTTTTTCTTTTTTTAAGTCCAAACAGGCTGTAAATTTATTAGTTAACATCTTCAAAGCTAACTCCTCCTTTACTCTGTCTTTCAAAAGGAGCACAAGTCCTATAGCTTAAAGGAAAAAGCTTCAAAAATCTTAAACCACAGAGTCTTGTTTCAGTGTGAGGTCATCCTGGGCTACAACCTTCTCCACAGAGCAAGAGTTGACAGTGTGCCACCTACAGTGATGACGCCGACCCTCGGATGTCAGCAACTGTTGCCACAGGAAACCAAGCAGCCTAAAGCGTAGACATAGTTCCCTGAATATATTCAGCTTTCTTTGAAAAATTATATAAAACAGAAGTACCGGCTCGAGTTTATAAAACTGAAAGTGAGTTTAAAAAAATAAAGTGATGCACTGAATTTCAAGTCAACCAAAACACCTCGTCTTTTATCTGATCCTAACAGAAGCAGGTGGAAAATGAATGCGCAGCAAGCCAGCTGTGCTGATGTAAGATTATACCTACAGCAGAAACAAACACTCTCAATAACACCGCAGACCACTTTAGAGACGTGCCTCAGAATATTAAAAAAATAAAATAAAAAATAACTCCTGTGAGAGCTCGTTTCTCCTCCAGCTGAACAGTTTTTATGAGCAGATATGCTGTCAGATATATCCATGCACAAAACTCCATGCACCATCCTCCCAGCTTGGACCTGACAAAGACCCACAGCTGCATCTCATCGTGCGTTCCAAACAGCAGCTGCAGCTTCTCTTACACCCGCGGCCAGCCGTTAAGAGGAGACGCCGCCGACGTGGAAGGTATGGATCGCTGTGCTTGCTGGCCAGGCTGTTACAAGAGGAAGCATATGTTCTGCGGTAAGAGCCACCTGGTGAGGACGTGGACCGCCAGGGCGGGCTGCGAGGGCCAGGATCAGACGCTCAGGGTCATGTTACGGAGCAGCCACTGCTGGGACCGGCCGCCGTTGCAGTCTCTCAAGGTGGGGACCATCTTGTCCTCCTCAGAAGGCATGTCCAAGCACTGGTTGCTGTTCACGTGAAGCAGTGTGAGTCGCTAAAAGACACGAATAAAACAGGCAATTACACAAACGTGCTGATGAGGCAACTTCTTAAAAAGCCTGAAYAAACAAACAAAATGTACATTTTGACAGCTAATTGCATTTTTAACACTATTTAGCGCTTTTCAGCGAGCCCCACTATTAATGATTGTAAACAGACAAAGATTAGAAGGCAGGAAAAAGGGGAAATGATGCCGCTGTAAGTGTGATCATATTAAAATTGAGGCTTCGTTGAAGGAGAGGAGAAAAACAAAAAAGTAGGCTATTAATTAGCGTGGTGGGGCTGCACCCAACATGTTTCGAGACATTTTAGAAACTCCCTCATGAACGCCAGTCACAATTGGATAATAAGATACTGGCTTTTTCATTTGCACTTAAAAAGGAACGTTTTCTTTATGAACAGCTCTTGCACCAAAATGTAAACAAATCATTATAAAACCCATCTGCTTCTCAAAAATTCTCAAAATAGGGTCATTTTTAAAATGATGGGACCATTTTTAAGACTGCATTTCCACCAAAAATCACTCAAAACACATCTCCCAAAAAGACCAGCCAGTCATGTTTTTGTCCTACATTGTTACTTTTTCTTTACAAACATGAAATAGACACCAGTCTGGTTAAGCATTCATAATGAGCTGTTCGTCTTGTTTTTCTTCAGTTTTGTCATGAGTCCTGAGGGAAATCTGTTTTATTAGTTTCCAGTCTTAACATGAAAATTATGTGTGCACCTATGACTGACCTCATAAAACTGATTAAAGTGTTTACTTATTCCATTTATGACAACTTCTTTTATTATTGCCTTCATTTACTTTGTGATCCGTGTCATATAACAGGGATTATAAACTTATCACTATTAATGCTCCTGTACATGTGATTTACTAAACAATCACTGTGAAAGAATTATAATTTACACTGTAAAAAATGTTTTTAATTCATTTATGGTTTGAGTTTAGTTTTATTTGACCGTTTAAGTTAAAATAAATTTGCAAATTACTCAAAACAGTTAAACCAATTATTTTAGATTAACTCAACTGAAACAAAAGAAGTTTACTGAGCTTACTTCAAATCATCAAACTCATATCCAAGAAACAAATATAGATGTTTATATAAGAAAGGATTTTAATCGAAATGATATTAAGTGATGGAAATAAAGAAGTGTTATTTCATGTCACTTTGAATTTAAGGGAGCCCTTTCAATTCATTCAGTCACTATACGATATGAACAGCTGGAAGAGACATGCTTCCAGCAACAAAAGGTTATTGCCCTAGTTTAATTTACATTTAAACCATTACACCACAGGACAGCCAATACAGGAAGTGCAAAAATGCAAAAAATAAACAGTCATTAAAACCACTCCCTTCACAGCTTTAGATTTTTTTCATATCAGTGTTTGTGTTATTTAAGTTAAAAAAAAAGATTTGCAATAACTATTGTAACTCATAATATAAGCAGCAAAACAGAAAGCTGAATCAATCAAAAGCCACAACTCTGCCATTATCAACGAGTTTTCATAATATCACTTACAAAAAAAAGAAAATTTAAATGCTACATCGCACATTGTAGGTCAAACGTGCCCTCATCTACAAAATAAATCGACTGTGAGACAGGTTGTTGCAGGAACTGTCAGATCCAGATCTGGTGACGGTGACTGATTAACAAGCTCCCTTCATGAGCGACACTGTAGGAAAATTAATAACCTCTGAATTCCATTAGGCTGCTTCTGTTTCAGGACTTTGGGTTCGTGCATGCTGGCTCACTTGTCAGTTTCCGGAGACTCCAGAACGGAACAATGTAATTATTGTATTTCTCTCCTGCTGTTTGTCCCCTCTCACCTGTCAGTCCTGCTGGCCTGCTGTTTTGTCACATAACGACAGAACAGTCTGACATAAATACTGGAAAAATAAAATAAAATAAAAATCGAGCTCCACATCAGCATACAACACAAGAAAGAATTGGTAGCTATCTGCTTTGAAGACCCCCCACCCCTCGAACAACCACAGGAGAGCACTCAATGGCCTTGATTAACCATTTATGTTCATGTCCTCAGAAGAAACACGCTTCCGCAATTTTGCTCCTCACTTGAGTTGCTTTTCCAGGCCTAATGACTGCATGTWGAGGGGCAGAGGACTTGGTTTGGGAAAAGAAATGGAGAGTTTTATAGAAGAAACAATTTGGACAACTAYGTTAGGTGGAACTATAGCATATGCTTTTGTAATGCAAATGTATAGAAAACGTATGGATCTCTTAAAAGAGAAGTTACATCAGACATAACCCYGTCTGCAAAATCATTCACTAACGTCTTGGGAGGCATTCTCGAGCTACATAATAATAAAATCATGTAAAGAAAAGAAAAATCTACGTACAAAYCCCGGCCTCTGTAAGAAATGACTTTTTTATATATCTTCAGGTATTCTATAATTGTTCATTAAAACAAGAATGTGCGTTGGCTGTTGACAGAGGTTATTCAGACTAATGAGCTCACAGAGACACTTGGGCCATCTTTGATCTTAAGCAATAAAACACGAGGGCCCGTCTGTCTCTGCCTGGATACAAATAAGTGCTCGCTGGCATAGACACACACACACACACACACACACACACTTATTTTTCCTGAAGTGCACATTGCCGACTGCCCTGCAAGACTCATTTGTTCAAACAGAGAAAGAACAAAGAGCAGGTGGCACACGATCTTCCACACCTGCCAAAAGACTGAAAAAACAACAAGGTTGCTTTATTTAGAAAAATGAAAAAAAAAAAGGTAACATAATCCTGACAAGAAAAATACGGTATTTTTTAGCATGTGAAAATGACAAGCACCAAGATAAACAAATAACTGTGTTTGAGGGTGTATTTATACTCTGACCACCTATAATCAAAAAAAAAAATCCCAAGACAGGTTGAGATATTATTTAGAGTAATGTTTTCTTTGCTTTCCTCGAGGATTCAGACCTGCGAAATAAGCTGTCGGGAAAGTAATATCACAGCGGAGAGTAGAAGAAATGTCCCACGTTTAATAAAATTACTAGAAGTGCGAAGGCCCCGTTCTTCGCTCATAATTATTTTACGCCAGCTTTGGGGCAAAGGAAAACTCCCATCTTAACCTCACAGCAAACCAAGCGGCGCCTCCGGAGCGAGTTACCGAGTGTGTGCACAGCTGAGGCCGCCTAATTAAATGAGGACGCCTTCTGACCATAAACTGCAGTCAAGGAAGAGCATCCCCTGTCACCAGGCTGCGTGCTAGATCCGCTGCAGGACACGAGAGTCTCTGTCCGGGCTGTGGAAGTAGCTTTTGCTGAAGGACATACAAAAGCAGCAGCTTCCTGTTATCTCAAGGCAGTCAGCAATAGTTTCATTTTCTTTAATGGTTGCCCCCTCATCTCCCCCTGCTCTTGTGTTTTTTTTTTTTTTCTTGTCAAAGCCATGCCAAAAGGACCCGGGGAGCGTGAGCAACAAATCAGGCCATCTAACAGCATGTCACTTCATCGCCACACACCACACCAGCATTTCATAGAGATTCAAACCCAATTTGCACTTCTTGGACACAAAAACCGTGGCGTGCTACATGCTCTTTAGCCTTTTGAGAGGTACGGAGGAGTGGGACGCTGAAGTGCAAACCTGAGATAACTCAGCAGAACAGAACAGGCATAAAGGAGGAAGAGGGGGGTAAAAAAAAAAAAAAAAGAAAAACCAACCCTGCTATGAAAAGAGAAGCTGAGCAAAAGAACATTTCTTTTAACACGAGCCACGCAAATAAGCAGGCTGAGTGGTGAAAAGCATTGATGATTGGGATTCATTGGGTTTTACAATGCGTGTGTGGCACACAGTGTGCACAGCTGCCTCGGGCCAATAGCAGAGCGATCTGAGAGTCCAGAGCCATGAAAGGTAGCCTCACAATGAAGGATCACTTCAAAGAACTTGTAAACAATGGCAAGCCCGTTTCAATCATGTGTGCTGGTAGATAATCAGCTAAAAATAAACACGTCCTCCTCTGTTTCAAACATCACTCACCAGGCGTGGGCTGGCCAGGAGACAGCCAGCRAATATTCACATCTAAATAAAATATTTATGCTGGAAAATAAATGTCAAATGAGATCTAATTTAGCATGAAAACTGGCTAAAGGTCCTGCAGATAGCATCGTATRCACTGAAGCATCTTGACAGGACATCTGTCATTGCTTAATGTGTCTCTGCCCCGTCTTCATGTGTTCACTTTAAAAAGGTCATGAGTTAAAGCTTTTTAATGCTTCCTGAAACGATCTGTGGGCACAGGCTAAAACTTTAAAAGAACATTGTGCTCTGAATTTTCGCAGCCCTTACTCTTAAAAACAGGAACTTAAAAATACATTTTCAGAAGCTAAGGCAACTATGGACGACAGAAATACACCAAACATTTTCAAACACACAATCCAACAAAGCTAAGCTACAGCTAAAAGTATCACCAGCCTCATTCTAAAGCTAATGTGTCCTAATCTGCTCACCTCAGGACCCCCCAACACATGGCCCCAGAGCAGACATGAGTTCAGAGAAAATAATCCGTGGGACTGTAGTAGAGGCGTCTAGCAACCTCCTGACGGGTGTAGTTGTGGAGAACCCACGACTGTAAGGGGCTGCTGTTACAGTTCTCCACGGTGGGACCGTAGGTGCCGTCCTCCAAACGACTGATGGTCAGACATGACTGGGTGATGATGTGGAGGAACGTGTGCTTCTGCCGTGAGCCATGAGGGAGGAAGAACAGACGGTCATGAAGGTAAAACAAAGAGAGCCATCGCCTTGCTTATGCTGGAGCATAACTTTACATTTACCACTTTGTTCAGCGTATACACAAATCTGAATAATTCATGGCAATTTGTAGTACTGAAAAGCTGAATTTGAYAACATAAAACTCCTCATGAAATGTTACAGAAACTTACAGATTTCTACTTTGTTTCTATTAGGTTTTGATCAAGATCAAAGCAGTCTGCTCATTTATTGCTTCTCTGATGTTTCTTTAGGTAAAATAATCTGCAGAATTAAATCAATAAATATTTGTTTATTTCCAACATTGCATGGATTTTTTTGTACAGTTCTGTTTGCATTAAACTAACAGAAAAAAATGTAGTTATTTTTGTTTGTGTGTTTTGATCACTTGCTGCAGTCTGAGACATCAGAGTTAGAACTGTTAGTTTTTATTTGTAAAGCAGCTTTCAATCCAACATGACATGAATGCAGCATTATATGAAAGACTGTCACTTTATTTTATGGATACAATATCTGACAATCTATGGCTCAAACACTGCAACTCAAACATTTGCTTTATTTTGCTGAAATTTTTTTATTTATTTATTTTTGCCAAGTGTGACTTGATAGATACACATGCTACACTACGATGTAAGTTGGAGTTCAACACAGTTTCAATCCAACTAAAGCATCATCATCATCATCATCATCATCATCATCATCATCATCATCATCACACAGCAGGAATATAAATAAGTGAATATGTGAGATTGAAAGTGATGCCCACATGAAATGTTCAGATTGCTGCAGGATTCGGTCCTTGTCAGTCACACCTGAGCCAAAAATAACCTCAGCCACCAACACTGGTGAAGCCCCAGCGCTGTTTACATGAGAGAACAGGTCCGCTTCATTATTTATTCAACTGTTTTCACTTTAAGAAAAGCCCCCAGAGAACAAAGCGTAATTAAAGAATTTCTCCTGGGGGTTTCCGCAGAGCTCGATGGAACGGCCTGCAGGCTTCTTCACGTCGTCGTGTAAACATGTCAGCAAAATGACGTCTCAATCACTCAAACCAGAACGCTGCAGTACTTTCTCTTCCTCTCCCCAGTGAATTAAAAAGTCATAAATTGTTAAAATCAAATCATACTTTGAGTTGTATGGGTCAGTTCTTTTTTTGTTTTTTAGTCAGGCAACATAAGCGTAAAGAACAAGACTTTATACAACATCTGTTTCTTGATTTGCCTGAATATTAAAATTACAGCTTACAGAAGTAGGAGGTATGAAGCAAAATGAAACAGTTRTGAGTAATGAAGCAAACAGTGCTGTCATTTATCTCACCTTTGCTCCTACCTTCATAAAATTAACATTTAAGCATTTCTGTGTTCTGTAAAACTGTTAAATGCTATAAAACACTTAATGCTTTGAGTAGCTCATGTTATCACGCTGCTTTTTGTTTTAATTTATGTAATTGTTTTGCTTTCTCAAAAGTTCCCAAAGCTTTATTTTAGTAACTAGTGTTGATGAAATATTTGAGCTGCTTTTATAAACTGCCTACCAAGCACAATGTTTTATTATTATTATTGTTATTATTATTATTATTATTATTAAATAATTTGGCCTTATATTTTGACTGCACAGGAGAATTCATGGTAAATAAATGTTGACTGATGTGATTTCACTTCATGTATAATTTCATTTCCCTGCTTCACTCTAACAGAAAAGAGTCTTCAAGTCACTAAAGATTTATATGATCTAATCTAACAACCACACGTTTTATAGTCCACACAGGATGCCACGACACTTGAAGCACAGGCCACAAACTATGGGGAAAAGGAGGCGGCACTGACTTGGACAGCTTACCTCAAAATCATACTCCCACTTGCCAACATACTATATGAAATGAGAGAAGATGAAAAACACAGCTGCTGGATGGAAATAGCAATTCAATCCCTGTGTTTTATATAAAAAAAAGAAGAGATACCAAAAAAAAAAAGAAACACAGAGTGCCATCTAGTGGCAGAAAATTGTTTTTTTTTATAGAACCCAAATCCTCCAAGTGGATTGCTGCTCTCATTTTGAGAACACAAAGCATCAGGAAGAGAGAGTGACCACCTGCAGAGCCTCATTTTGGACTCTCTGGTCACTGTATGTAACACAAATCCTACCTCAGCGTCATACTCAAACATCTGGTTGCCCTTCATGTGGTGACACTTCAGCATCAGAATAGGACCGTTGAGACGGGAGGCGTCCAGACAGAGGTCATCTGTCCTGATTTCTTTATCTGCCGTGTAGGAGAACACCTGGGGGGAAAAAAGCAACAGCGCCACAATTATGACAATATTTTGTATTCGAGGAGTGAACGCAAAGTCATTTTACCAGAGGTGTATAGTAAGTATATTTACTTTGTTACATCAGTAATATTTCTTTCAGGATTTTACACAGTATTTTTATTGTAACTTTTATTTATATTTTGTCACATTCAAAACATAAAATCTTTTTCTAACACCTAGTTACATGCTACAAATTTAAACACTGTACGACTGAATTCACCATGAAAGCAGTTGTTTATGCATGCTAAGAAATGAAGTGTTAACTTTAACAAAGTTGAGTCTGGTTCCACTAAAACGAGCTGATTAAATAACTTTACGTTCACTCATCTCGGTTTAGTGGAGCCAGTTTGGTTACGAAAATTCAACAGAGGCTAGAGTCTGTTTTGGTTATTTGTACAAGTCACTGTTAAAAAAATTCAGTATTTTCTACTGCTATTGCATAATTTATAAGTCATGAAAACAATTGCATTAAAATTGCAAAGCATTTGCACTTCACCTGGTTTCCACCCATGCCATGACAGTTGAAAAAGCCAACTTTCTCATTTTCTTTTCTTCCCATGTTGTCCACGCACTGATTGGTCTCCACATTTCTGATCTGCAGACAGGGGAAAAAAAACAGGAGAATTATTGAATTATGAGACTAAAATGTTCACTTTTCACAGTTAACTTGTGAAACACTTTTTACACTGTTCTTCATGAGAATCAGTTACCAACATTTTCAGATAAAATTCACGTTAAAAGCTGAAATACTGACCTGATAGACCTACATAAACCATCAGCTTTTTTTCAAAACCTCTTGCCTTTACAGTGTTAGAACTGAGCTGACAATTTTCTAAGCCAAATGCTTCTCATGCCAACATAGGCATATAGGGAAAAAAGGCTGGAAAGGCAAGACTGCGTGTGTTATGGAAGATGAGACTCAGTCAGAAGCAGCTTAGAGGGAAAAATGGGAGGAGAGGTGCTGCCGAGGCTAAAGACTGACATAAAGACGCACAGCTTTTACAGCTTTATAGAAGAGCAGCAATGATGAAAATTCTCACATCCTCAGCTGTTGGAGGATTACAAGTTTTTTAAAGCATAAATTATTTGACATAACTTATAAATAGCCATCTATGCAGGATTAGCTGTAGTGGCCATCTTGAATTGTATTGAGTCCAAATGTAAATGAGGTGTAGCCAGTGATTACTTTCTATAAATTTAAATAAAATCTATCCAGTGGTATATGAAATATTTTGCTCATGGTTCAGACCCCGACACACACACACACAACACACACACAGAGGTAAAACCATTGTTGCTGCTTTGCTTTCCGCAGCTGGTGATAAACACGCATTTTAAAACGCAGTCAGAAATCTGGTACCACAAAACACTTCTGCTTCTCAGCTTTTTTAAGATTTTTTTTTCCTTGCTGGGCTTAAATCAAATAAACATGCCCATGAGCATTATCTCACTCACTCAGCATGTGCACCATAATTGTGTAAAAATGTTACACAGATCAATAGAGACTGTGCAAGCATCCAAGAGAGTGTTTCTCAGATCTGTTCAATATAAACTGACCATTATTTGTTGCTTTTATCTAGTTTTCTTAAAGCTTGGCTGCAGGTATTTACACTTTTGTTTTCAACATTATTGCTTTTCTAATAACRCACCCAGCAGCTGCATTTATCTCACTGAAAGGAGAGGTGAACGTTCGCAGTAGGATGGGAATTTAAAGTACAAATGTGCTCGTACTTCACCAAGTGAGTAGTATCTTCGTGGGATCTGGGAGTCTGGGTAGATGTTCTCTAGATACCAAGAAAAAGGTTTGCACTTTAAAGCCCCTCGGAGGACTTTACGGGAGGAGACGTCTCCGTAGTCTACTCGCATCACACCTGCAGAGGTTAAACAGAGATTTAGACAGATTTATTCAAGAGTATCATCAGGCGGGATTTAAAAATTTTCTACTGGGGGAAAAAAAAGGGAGTGAGAAGCGGTGATGTTTTCTTGCATCACCATAATTAAACACCAGAGGGCCCCTTTGCACAAACACGCCAACGCCCAGCCTAAAAGTATGGATGGATGAGGATCAGGGAGGGTTTTCCTGTTAACACATAATTGCCCTGGTCTCTGTTGACCCATTTATACACCCACCAAGTACATGTACTGTTTAGGATCCGAGAAAAGCACAATTGCAACATTTACATGGATCATAATATGTTACTTAAGCCAAACAGAAACAGCCTGATGTATCGACACTGCTGACACTGAAGATTGGGGAAGGATTAGACAGCAACTGTGCAAAGACACTTAAAAAACCACATTAAGCAGATGGTTTCTCTTTGGAAAGATCCAGTATGCTGCGACAGAGGCTGATGGTAAAGAGGGAAAAGGAATCAAATATTTTAGGATGACTCCACACCAAATTTTGGTCTAATATCTGTAAAATTATCTGAGATAGCCATTTTTGTGTTTACGAAGATTGCTTAGATGTGATATTTTGTTAACTTTATAGACAACTGAACACATGTATGTACACATAAGAAGAAAAAAATAATAATCCCTGTCTTTGGGTGATAATTAAAGACTTAAATGTTTCTGGAGTATATTGTTGCAAGAGATGAGTGGCCTCTTTCATCCTAACCTGCACTGTGCTAAGAGGGGACAAGAAAGCAGTTACACTTTAAATAGGATCACCCTACACCACTTCCAAAAATCAAGCACAGAGACACAGTGTGTTCCTCTGTGCCAATAAGTAAGGTCTGGCAGCAGCCCAGCCCAGATCATTTTCACTAATGTCCTGGAGGAACAGACAGTCATTGCAGGGCCACAATACTTAGTAAAAGCCATCCATCACAACGCTGGCTCTGCCTCCACACCTGCCTGCGGAGAGTCCTGCCTGACTGAATGGAGAAGGTGGTCACAATTTGTGCCAGAAGATCTGCAGATTACGGATGATCCCTTATAGGTTGGCAGCCATCTAGAACACTTAGTCAGAGATTTCTGGAAACGTGCTTTCTGCTAAAGGGTAATCACATTACTGAGTCGACAGATGGAAGGGAGTTCTCATCTCTCAAGCTGCATAGCCCCGTTGATCCAGGTTTTTTTTTTAACATATGCATTTAAGCTCTCTTTGAGAAAAGACCCTTTCTGACAMATTTCCAAACTCAAGTTCAGGAGACCACTGAAATATGTCTGAAACCAGAAATGGATTAGTTCCTTTTCAGGGTGACAAAGCAGCGTTAAATTCCAACATGCAAGTAGAAAAGAGAAATGTGGATTATGAAAAGAAAAGAAAAAGTAATACAAGCAATCACAGTTCAGTTTGGGTATAAAGAATTGCTCACATTTCTTTTAAACCATGGGTGTGAACTGAATAAAAGCATTCAGTAAATTATTATTAATAATCTGTAATTTTCTTTAATTCATGTCATTTTTATCCATTTGCCTTCAGCGTGTCGTCTTAGTCTAAATGTGAGAGAAGGATTCAGTCACGCAGAGGTCATTTCTTTGCTCCGTACCTGGTGAGATGATGTAGAAGAAGTCTTTGAAATCATCCATCCAGACTTCAGCCAGGCGCCTGTTGTTCTTGTTGATGACTTGGCCCGTTCCTCCAGGGAAGCTGTACGGAGTGGCCTTACGGAAAACATGCCCCACGTGTGAGCACGTTACGATTTCTAAAGACCCACCGCACTGCCAGATCTGCATAAACACAGATAAAAATCATTTCAAATTAATTTGTGAATGTATAAGATTAGAGATGGGTTAAATGTTTTTTTTAAGTGATCCCGATCTTAAGGAGCTGTTTGTTTCATAACAATTTGATTTTTAACAAGTTACATCATCATGTAGGGCGTACGTGATGATGTCATCACATTCTATGGGTGGAACCATGTGTTTTATTAAGCAGAAATCCCCTCCTCCTTTCTCCTGAGCTGCTGTTCTCCACCACGCTGCCTATTTTCCCTGAAAAAGCAAAGCAGGAGTGATTGTCTCTGGATTTACAGATGAAAAAATAAGATTATATGACGAATAATAAAATAAAACTACAAACGGCTCTTTACTGCCCGCAATTTGGCTCCTGTAATTCCTTGTAAGGAGCCGTTCAAAAGACTTGGATCATTCATGAACGTCACATATCTATTGCAAGAATAAGCTCACTCACTTCAGGAACATCTGGAGGACTTCTAGAGTCAGACTGAAGTGAGATCAGTCACTGACAACTAGCCATTTAGTTGCAATAAAGACAGCAACTTAGGGGCAAAGAAAGTTACAATCTAAGTATTGGGAGTGCTTTTATTTTGAAATGCTACATCAGAAGTTGCTCAAAATTGTTGAAGAACATCTAGAGGACTTCTAGAGTCAGAATGTTTTAAAGTCATTAAGAAACAGCATTGCATGTGGTTGTTTTATTGCTACAGCAGGTGTGTCTAGCTTCACTTTTTAAAATAAAACCATCAGAATCAGAATCAAGCTTCATTGGCCATGTTCGCTCAAACACACAAGGAATTTGTTTTTGGTTGTGGTAGCTCAGAGTGCATATAAGAATAACTAATATTGTGCAWACTGGGTGTGGAGTCCCACATTCACTGCCTCCTCTGTGGATCTGTTCTGATGGTATGTGAACTGCAGTGAGTCTAACAGAGGGTTTGTGATGTCCTTCAGGTGATATAGGACCAGTCCATCAAAGCATTTCATGACTACAGGGGTCAAAACAACAGGTCTGTAGTCATTCAGGGCTGTGATGGCTGACTTCATGGAGGTTGGTAAAATAGTGGAGCATTTGAAGCAGGAGGGTATGACACACAGCTCCAGTGAAATGTTGAAGATCAGACTAAAGACTGGTGCAAGCTGTTCTGCGCAGGTCCTGAAGCACGAGGGTGAGACTCCGTCTGGACCTGGTGCTTCCCTCACTTTTTGTTTATTGGACAGTTTTTTTTTTTCATGTTGTAATGGAAATGATGTATTCGGTTTTTTGTTTGTTTGTTTTGTTTTKTTGCTCTGAACCCAGAGGAGAAAGACATCAACGCTTCATACTTAAGTATTTGTTCATTTATCACAAGTCATATCATCAGAGCAATATTAAGCACTGTTATCACACATCACAGGTTTTCCTGATATTGTGCAGCCCTACATTCAAGTCACATAGAAAGATATTAAAGGGCCAATATTATGTGTTTCTCAGGCATATATTTAAATACTATACCATAATAAAGTATCTATGTCACCTTTAGCCGTTATTAAAATGCTGTTTTTATGTTTAAATAGAAAATAAACTTATCTTCTCATCACTTCCTCTTCTAAACGCCTTGAAATTGGCCTCTGTCTCTTTAAGAACCACCATTGCTTCTGTCCCATCCCATTTCAGTGTGGGGGGAGGGGGGTTCGCGCGTGCACTATGATGCAGTTTACTTGGCATCTGAAAATACTGTACATTTCCTCAAAGGTATTTTTAATCTGAAAAGAGCTTCACTGAGTGAGAACTAATGTTGAGAGCTCAGCAGACAGTTAAGTTTCACTTTCACTTTCACCCGAGAGCCTGCAGGAGTCATGGGCGGGGTGTGTGGGGAGGAGGGGAGGGGGTGCACTCTGCCATGAGGAAGTTGGTCTTAAAGACACGTCCCAGGGGCGTTTCTGGTACCAAAAGGTGTTTCTAGTCCCCACCTGTCGTTTTGCTCCTCAGCACATCTGCCTAAAAACACTGCAGGATTTCTCAAACATGCATGAATGAGTTAGAGCAAGGCTTTGGGCATGTTTTATGAGAGTATAACATTATAACATGATATAAAACTCAAAAAAGTTGATTTTACATGATATTGCCCCTTTAAAGCTGCCGACAGTAATGCAGCTTGTCAGAAATTGATAGCGCTAACGATAACACTGGACAGGTCCACTATGTGTATTTCATTTTACCAGCAAGCCTCTCTTTGTCTCTCTTGTGAGTTTTAAATAGTTGGCACTATGACTATGGTTTAGGATGGTAATTGCATCGGGAAGTTGCCATCAGCTATCTCTGTCAGGATAATATCATGTTTTCAATCACTCACCCTGAAAGACATTTCCAGATTTTCTCCACCCCATATATCCATCCCTGGATCATAACTTCCGATTTCTTCAAAATAAGTTTTGTCTATAGAGAATAAGCCTCCTGCCATGGTGGGAGTCCTGCAGAAGAAAATATATCATTATTGTAACATCTGCTCGCAATTGTAAAAGCTATTGGAAAATTATTCTTAATTTTTTTTTTTTGCTCAAAACAGCACCAGTCTTTATTTTATTTTCAAATATTAAAGTGTTGTTCAATCCAGCTTAAACCAATTCAATAAGAAATCTGCACAAGGGGGATTTAGAAGAGACTTAATTAGCTGTAGGAGTAGTTCTCTAAATCTTTAATAAACATACAGGCCATTGTATTGATGTGTTCATCAAATATATATAAAAACAAACCAGAGAACAATGACTTCAATATTTCTTGCTTGGAACTATGATTTCATGCTGTGATTGTTAGTATCTTCTTGTAACACAAAAAGCACTGAGGATAAAATGAAAACAAGTTGTTTGACAAAATGAAACAAAGCCTTGGAGAGAAAAATGCTTTTATCTTTTAATTCAGTCAAAAATGAATTAAGGACGCAGTTTGTTAACGAGAGTGAACTGAATATAGATAAACTGTTCACTTTGTGAAGCTAAAATGGCAATTGTAAGCAGAGTTTCTAGTTTTCTATTTTGGTATATGCACATATTTAAACTACAAAGGAAGAGATGCCTTGAGGGGATTCACCTATTTTTAGCTTTTTCCAAAGAGGAGAAGAAACTTAATCTGGTTTTTAATGACCTACTGCCTCCACAGAAAGAACAATCATTTGTTTGGGTAAAGCAATCATTACATTTTTTGTATGTGTGAGAGAGAAAATAGACCCCTACTGTCCTATATCTTTATGAAATTATGTAAATTATACGTGAAGGAACCTGGACACGCATTTGCTTGAAAAAGAAATTAGATTTAATATCTGAGAAGGAAACATTATTGAGTTTGTGTACCTGACCGGGAGCGTTCTGTCTCCTTTACGGCGATCCATCTCCCGCTGGGGAACTGGGTACCATCGAAAGTTCAGCTTCCAGTTGAATCCACCGTAAGTCATATCTGAGCCTGCCATGTACTCAAACGTCTCATCACTGATGACGTCGATGATTGGACACACCACYGCTGATCTGCAAGACAAGAGTCATATTCAGGTGTGAGATGGAACAAAGTATGGAGTTTTGAGCATTAATCAACATGGATTTAACAAGAATTTCATAACAATTCAATAACATGGTGAAATTTACGATGGTGTAAAAGTTCATGATAAAGCATTGCAATGAGCTGCCAAAAACTGTTGGAGACTGGAGTTGTTTAAGGTGACAATTTACTTTGGTCTTGTTCCAACAAAATCTAGTTCTCTATATTTGGTACAGATTGAGCTCCAGGGAGGAGCTTTGTACAAATAGGCGGTGCTTTGTACCAGAAAGTATTTAGGCAGCTCCAAATAGCAACCACAAGAGATTCAAGGATTTCTTAAACATGCATGGATGAGTCAAAGTAACACTGTGTATGTTTTTGATGCGGGAATGGCTTAATAACATGAAATAAAGCTTAAAAAAAAGGTAATTTTACACAATACCCCCCTTTAAGTAAGTCTAAGCAACCTTGAACAAATAAAGCATTCCTCCACAACCGAAGTCCATCTTTTATCTACAGCTGAAGTCACACAATGACAGCACCAGCAGCAGAATAATCATCATTTCAGCAATGTCAGGTTGACAATTTGCTGTTTATTCAATATTCAGATAGATCCTCTGGTAAAGGCATCCAATTATGCAACTTTAGCAACAGTAATTTTAACAAAGGTTTCAAGGCAAAATCTAAAGAAGAAATTGTCTGACAGTAAGAAACTCCACAGCATTCTGATGCACTGCCCCTAAAAATCACATCGTGTTTCATCATTTTCTGTCAGCCTCAAGCCCTCTGCGTGGTCCTACCGGTCTTCTTTGATCCGAGCCAGCAGGGGCTCCAACCAGCCCACGGTACACTCGCAGTGAGCGTCGAGAAAGGTGATGACTTGACCTGTGGTGGCGGCGGCCCCCCTCAGCCTGGCTCTGATCAGACCCGAACGTTGCTCCATCCTCAGAATCTTCACTGGCACCTCGAAAGTTCTCACGTAGCTCTCGAGCTGCTTCTTCAAAAAGTCTGAGAGAAAAACAGACAAAATAATTATTATAATAATTATTTTAGCTAACCAATTTTCATAAAAATATATTAATATAATCCAAAATGTCTAACATCTATTTTCTGAGTTATAATAAAGTTCATTACCAGCAAAAATAAAGTATATTTTTGTGTTTTCAAATAGCACATCTATGTAAAACTGAATATGTTGATAAAAAAAACTTTTGAACAGTTATTAGAAAGTTGAATTGGATAGCATCTCAACACTGCATCTTATTTGGAGTGAGAAAAAAATCTTAAAATAAAAATTGGATACTGACTTTTTTCCAATCTATGATATTTTGGCAAGTGAGATATCATGAAGTGAGCAGAAAAATAAACTTAGTCTGGAAATCAGATTACACCTCCTACTAGAGAAGAAAAAAACTTGTTAAGAAAATGACATTTTGGTGACATTTTTATGCTTTAAGTTTAGTAAATGTCACTACTGGAGATAAGTGATAGAAAAAGACGCTACAAATCAGATGAACACAATTAATTCTACTTTTTGAAAAAAAGAGTGTCAGCATATCTGATGTCAGCAAGCACATTAAATGTCTCTCAGATCAGCAGGGAATCCTTACAGGCCTATCATCAATACCAACTCTCCCACAGGGATGATTTAGTGAAATTAGGTGGAGTTCTCCATCATTCTTTTGCAAGAAATTCTCCACAGATATAAAGGAAGAACATAAAACCCATGTTTAAAATGATAAAAATGTGACAATTTTTATTATATATGGTTTCACTTTGAATTCAGTTCAGATCATCTAGAATTTATTGCAGTCCAAGCAGTCCTTAGCAATATTGATATTACTATAAATTTTTATTTGCAGCCCTAGCTGTGACTCTGTCAGGTATAAAATACATTCCATTTTTTTTTTTTTGAGGTGATTATTATTTAGTCTCTGAGCACCAACCTCGCTCACTGGCATCGTCCACCAGCACAATCTCCACCAGCAGGTGTCTCGGAGAGCGGTTTATGACACTGTGAACGGTCCGCAGCAGGGTGCTCCATGCCTCGTTATGAAACACAATCACAATGCTGGTGCTGGGCAGGTCATCTGGGTACAACTTGGTCTTACAGCTGACGGGGAAACACAGTCACATCATACAGAGGCTTTACACAAATATACAGTCTAAAACCATCTGATCTGAACCATGGATCGTTTAAACAAAAGCATGACGTCTCAACGTGTGCGTAGTTGGTTTGAGAACAAACTACACTTTTAAGAGACTTCTTGTAACATTAGCTACCAGCATCTTAATTTGACAGGAAGACAGGTGGAACTGTGAAGCTGTGAGGAGGAGAAGTATCTGCGGTAGATGACTTTAGGTACCTGGGTGGAGTGTATGACACGAGTGGCAGAGCTGATCTGTGACAGAAGGGTGGCTGCATAAGTGAAAGGGGAGGTTCACAGGATGAGATCTGCTGCAAACTTTGGTTTGAAGACAGGGGCACTAAAAGACACGAGGCATTGCTGGAGATGTTAAGATTTTCATTGGGAGTAACAGAAATGGACAAGACTAGAAATTAGAATGTCATAGGGACAGCTCAGATTAAGAGAATCGGAGACAAAGACAGAGAGAAGAGGCTGAGATGGTTTGGATGTGCATAGATAAAATGATTGACATGTTAGACATGGAGCTGTAAGGAGGAGGATGAAAAAAGAAAGACCACAGAGGAACTTAATGGATGTAGTGAAGGAGGGTCTGGAGTGAGTTGAAGTGGCAGAGGAGGATGATTGGGCTGAAGGTAGGGGAGTCTGCTTTGGATACCCCTAAAGGRAACCAGAAAATCAAAGAGAACAACAAAGAAAAAGAAAAAGATGATATAATTTAAAAGCAAAATTATTATTTGCAAATGTTTTCTTTTGACAAGCACATAAAAGTAACTGTTAAAGGAGACTTATGTTTTTAAATTCTTCTTTTTCACATTGAAATCATTCATTGGGGTATRTATAAAGTGGAATTGCAATGCTTTGGTCTGAATTCCTCCTTACTGTAACTCCACAAGCCCCTCTTTTACCCCTTTTCGTAGGTGTGTCTGAAAGCAACTCAATTCGATGCTGTCTCTTTAAATCTTAACAAGGCTCTTCATGCCCCGCCCCTACATCTCCCGCTTTTGGTGTCCTGGATGGATAGAAAGGCACTATATAAGTACAGTCCATTTACCATTTACCTCCAGCCTGGTCCATTCCAGTTTGATAGACGGGTTTACAGCTACATAGCAGCACAGAAATTTTATTTATTTCTTGTTTTATTTACACATTAATTAATAGATGTCAATGAGGGAAGACTTGTTCATCCAGCCTTACATGTTGAAGCCATAATCTGGACAATTAAGACCACGAAATTGTAGTTGGAAAGTCCAGACCTTATTTAGAAGTTCCATTGCAAATACGGTGACGTAATAGATAAGAAAACATTGTAGAAAATAGAGAAAAATGAATGAGTTGAAAAATATGACCCAAACAGAACATAAAGACATCAACGCAGCAAGAGGAGAGACTAAATTCAAAATTTCTGCACTCCAAGAGACTCCGAATACACAACAAAACGCAAGTGGATTTTTCATATGTCCCCTTTAAAAAAACAGCTGGTATTTTTACAACCTTGTAGCAGAGTAAAACCAATTGTTAACTTGTTTTTGAATGAGTTATTTTTTGTCTAATTTTAAACCCTTACATATACACTATATGCATTATATACATTTTATACATACATTTAAAAATTCCTAAAGTTTCATTTTGGTTGGTTTAAAAAAGGCAGCATATTAAAATCTCTGAAAGCAGTTTGAGTAACCTGCTGCTTCCAAATGATGCCACCAGGGGATTTACTGACAAATATCTCAGAAGAAAGTGAAAAATGCAAAACCAGTGTTGACAGCAATGCCAGCATGTCCTTGGCTTGATGTGATGCGTATGAAAGTCTAACAGTGAAACTGTGGGGAACCTCAGGACGCTGCTAGACTGAGTGTTACTGAATAAAAAATTAGCTATGTTACAAAAAAATGGAGCTGGGCAGCAAAAGGAGCTTGTGTGACAGGAGGAGAGGTGTTGAGAAGTGACAGAGGGTGAAAAAAGGCCACTGGAGCAGACAGCATTGCTCGCTCAATCCCGTCGATTCAACATAACATCACAGAATGATAGGAGGCCGCCTTGCAACTCGACACAATTTTGATCAAATTTCACYGCAAAACTGCATTTATTCTGTAAAACTAAAGCCTCTTTCACAAGACAATTCCACAAAATCACCGCACAAACCAGTCCAGCTTTGAGCTCCCTCAGTTCATTCATAAATCACAGGAGAAGCCGCCAGTTCCCGCTCACATGTACGCGTTCAGAAATGAACGCAGCAGCGTGGAACCAAAAGAGGCATGGAGCAGATCTCAGCTCGGCTGAAGTGGACCGCGACATTTTTATTGTGTGACGGACATCCGTCTCGTATCAAACAAAACAAACTGAATTAACTTATTTTAGCGATTCTGTGGTTCTATTTATTTAACAGTGTTGCTGTTCTGTGTCATCTTTAATATTGTAATTGTCTGCAATAAATCTATTGTTTAACCTTGCAGTCGCAGACTTCTTCCTCATGTAAAACACAAAAACAAAAAACTGAATTAACTACCGATAATTGGACTGCATTCCTTTAGTGGGGTTGGCTGAAATATGTGTAATTTAGAGCCAAAACGTATGTCAGCGGTGTGATGTCCGACTTCACCGCACCGCTATGACCACGCCTTTCACCAAAAAATCTTTTTGATTGCAAGTAAGTGAGATCAACTTATTATCTGTGTTCTGACACAATTTGTTGCTGATTGGGTCAAGAGGGTCAGAGATGGAGCCTTCCATGCCCCAAAAAAAGGTCACTTCCTGTTGTCAGCATTTCCAAGTTCCCTGCCTCTGCGACGAGGGACAAAAAAATGGAATTAACTCATTTTAGCGATCCTGTGCTTCAATATTTTTGTAACCAGCTACAAAGTTGTTGTTTCGAGTTATCTTTAATATTCCCTCAGTAATATATCTGTTTGATTTTTCACAGAGGGGCGCATCAGAGGCGGGCTCACTTCACCCCCCCTTTCCGCCTTCATGGTTTTTTTTTTTTCTGAATGATCCGAGGAGGACAGAACACGAGTCAGTCCTGGACTGAGCCGTCTTATGAATGAGGCTTAAGAAATGTACTCCAGTGAGGATGTTGTAGAAAGTTTAGGAGGTGGAATTATATTTTTTTTCTGTMTCCAGGTCTTCTTTGATTAAATTCATAATAAAGTTTTAATCTTCTTGATTCAACATGGGACTTGAACCTGCGGCCTCAGCTTCACTAGCAGCACTAATCACCCAGGTACCACCTTGTGAGTCAACATCTGTGTGAATGTTTGTTTCAGTGGATGTTTAATGGTCGGTACAGTAAACTGATTTACAGCAACTTCGTGAAAAGGAAAGTCAAAGCGTACACACCCGTCCAGCCTCACATCCGGTAAACTCCTGTTGAGTGCGATCATGTCACTGGCCAGCAGATTGAACTGGTTGATCTTAAAGAGCTCCTTCATTTTTTCCTGGTCATTTTTGGGGATGTTTACCGCCTTGCCCATTTCTCCTGGACCCTCGTGGCTCCGAGATATCACAGCTGTAAGATAACAGATATTAGTCTCACTAATGAGGTGCAAAATTAACAATAAACTCTTTAGTGCACATGACAGAAAAAAAAAGGTTTTGGTCCTTTGGGCTAAAAAAACTGATTTTAAAGATTTTCTGTCCTTTTTATGAGAAACCATTTTCTGTAGAAAGAGAGAATAAAGCAGAACTCCTCTGATAAAGAACAGAGAATGTATGAAGGAATTTACAATATGGAAATGTGAGCGCAATTTCTGCATATTAAAACACTATGCCAGGGGTTGACAACTGGTGGTGGGCGGGCTGTATATGGCCAGCAGGTGACTTACATTTGTCCCACCAGTAAGCCCCAAAAAAATGTATATAATAATAATAATATTAATAATAATAATAACAATAATAATATTAATAACAATAACAATAACATTTATTAAGTTTTTAAAAATAAAATAAAACCACTTTAAGCTGTTAGAATCTAACAGCTACTTCTTTACAAATGCTTTTTAAAAATAATTGTATGTGTGTGTGTGTGTTTTTGCGTTTAGTTTGTTCAGTGAAGCTGGCGCCACGAAGGATATTAATATACATAAGTCGCCGCTACAACAGTTGCACAAAGTTAAATACAAGAAGTTTACCATAAACAGTGACCTTTTACCAGAAGCACAATCTTATGTTGTTGCACTTCAGCTCAGTAAAGTAAGTTTATTATTTTTGTTTGCTTCAAACATTTTGAATTCATTTTTAATCATTTATTTATTTATTTGTTTGTTTATTTATTTATTTAAATGAATAAATACATAAATAATGGCTGGCTGGCTATGTGGCCCTCTTTTAGTGTCAACAAAAAATAGTGGCCTCATCCATCATTGAGGTTTTCCATCTATGTTATTTACTATGCATTTGTTCTATAATTGTTCATAAAATGTTTCAACTCTTATACCAAAAGCATGCCTAAATGAAATCTTTAAAAAAAAAAAGTCTTTAGTAACAACATAGCAGACCTGCATAAGCTCTCTCCTGAAAGCTTTGGCTTATGCTCACTGAGTATTAAGTACTGCACAGTCTGGCAGCTATATTTATTTTAACTGATAATCTGTTCGACTGCAAAAATGCACTAATACTACATATGCGCAAAATGCTATTCTAAAATTAAAATGATTTATTTAGTTGTGGTAGTCTTCTTGACAAGACTCTCCAACAGTCAAATGCTTATATTATTGGCAGATTAGCACTGAGCTGCAGCTCGTATCACCAAAGGTAAATAAGCACTGAAGGATTCATGACTGCGTTCTCCCACACCTCTTGCCTAATAATKTTTTCAAACCGAGGCAGTGATTTCTATGAGAGGCAGCTGCACAGGGGACACTGGCTGCAGTGGTTAAGAGGACTCCCTACAACACTTATTGAGACAGACTGATGTAGACTATATTGTTTCCCACAAATGATCACACTCCTGCCTGCATAGAACCGCTGACACAGTTCAAAAGCTCTGATAGACTCAACTCCAGAGCTGAGCTGGATGACGGAGCAAAGTGTCTATCAAAGCACCTTTAATCCATYATTCTTGCAAGTCTGGATACACACACGTCAAGAAATGTCTTGCACAATGAAAATGCCAAGCGGTCAATAAAAGTGCAGGTTTCCAGTGAAATCCAAGTGAAACAACGGTTATGCTGAATTTTCAATATTAGAATGTGTGAAACAGGGCTTTCTCAAAGCTCCAAAACACCTTGACTTGGAGATCACTTAGACTTTWTCCATATAAAAGTCCAGATTAATGTTTAATATCCCAAATATTTTCCTGTGTTTGTTGAACTGCATTAATCTTTATATATATATATATATATCTTTTTTGTTCTGTTTGGTTTTACAGTGCCCTTTAAATAAATCCAACAGCTCCACAGAACAGACTGCCACTTTCTTGTCGTCACTGTGACATAATGTCGACAGTAGTTTGGAGGTAGGTTTATATTTRTGTACATATGTTGGCAGATGGGCCGTCACCACAACAACACAAAACTGTTGAAAGTCGTTTTTGGCTTCGGTACATAGTACTTGTTCGTATACATCACGTGATTTTTCTCACTGGACATTTTTCTATTTCCTTCTCTCAAGAGAAGGCGCGCTTTAACTAAAGCTTTTATTGTTCTTTTAGAMCTTCTGTTAATTTGTAATTTTCTGCAGCTGCCATTTCTACATCTTTCTATCTGCAGTAAAATAATTCATATCTATTTATAGACTTTTTTTGGGGTGCATATTACTTTTCTTTTAGATCCTTGTAGTCAGCCCAGTTCTGAATTGTCAATATTTTTAATGACAGCTATTGACCTGATTTTCAAGCTCTAAATTAATGACAAATGAAGTAAATGAAGCTGAAAGGTTCCTAAACTTCTGCTGGTGAGAGAAACATTTGCTCCATTTAGTTTATTCCTTTTGGGGGAGGCTCTATTTCTTGAATTTGCATTCACTTTATCTTTGCTTGGGGAGGGGGGGTGCACAAATTTTTTTTTGCTTTATATCATGATATAAAACCATTATTTCATTAAAAACATACTCAAGAGTGTTGCTTTGACTCATTCATGCATTTCTGAGAAATCTTTGAATCTCCTGTGGCCATGTGGAGCTGCCTAAACGCTTGCTGTTACAAAGCTCCACCTATTTGTACAAAGCTCCTCCCTGAAGCTCAGTCTGCAGCTCCCACCCCACAGAGCACCTCTCCCCTGAAAGCATTGGGCCTCATGCAAGAACATGTTCGTATTCTTCTCCTAAATTTCTCTTACTTTTGTTCGTACAAAGGGTTCGTACGAACATGTCACGTCAGATTCAACAAACTCTTCTATCTTCAGGAAAAGTGTGTAAATGAGCTGCGTAAATTCCACCTGTTTGTATCCAGCTGCTCGTGCACACGAGAGGAGATTAGCATAATTACCACCCCAAAAACGCCATATAAGGCTATGTTTCCTGCCTCAGATACAAGGAAGTGTCCATTCATGAAAATGACAGCGAAAATTAAAATGAAAAACTTTACGAGTTCAGAGATTGAAGTCCGTCTGTCAGAGATCCAGAAAAGAAAATCTGTCATTTTTAGCAGGTCAGCTGTGGRATAAAAAGAGCTGCTAAAAGTATAAACAACTGTGTTATAGAGTGTAATTTATTTTCAACTTAAAATATCTTGAAAACTAACGAAATATAAAGTTATTAGGGAGGAAAACCCGTCTGGATAACAGCGGACTGACTGCTCGTAAAATATACGACAGGTCTGGACCACTCGTGAATTTTGTTCGTATCTGAAAAAAATCTTAGAACACGAAAACATTGGTGAATGCCACAAATTCTCCTAAATCACTCGTACGCACAACTTAAGAACAAATCTGTGCATACGAACGGTTCTTGCATGAGGCCCATTGTTGTGAAGTGGGAGTGTCTGAAACAGTAGGAGGTTCTTAAAGAGGCAAAGGCCAATTTAAACGTGCTCAGATAGGCTCTGATGCAAAGTCAAAAACATTTTGATTTATCCAGCTTTTTCATAACAACTGAAGGTAGCAGTTGATTGTTGTATAGAATGGAACGATGTGCCTGGAAAATACATAATATCTCCCTTTTTTAAACAACTTGTGTTGGCATTGAAATAAACTACTAATAGATTGTTAAATCTTGAATTGAAAAAAGATCAAAATCTGCAACAATCACAGCTTTCTAAAATATAGTGCCCACTTGGACTACAAAAATACCTGTTTTACAATAATTCAATTAAAAGATCATTTTATTCCAATAAAAGACAACTACTCTACCTCTCAGATGCTTTTTACATCTTCATTTATGTGTCTTCTGMTTCTGAGAGCTGTATAATTCTCTCAGCTGGACTGTCAAGGTGAACACCAAACCGCATGTAGATTTTGTGTTGTGTTCTTCATCACACGGGCTCCAATGTCCTGCAGCCTTATTCCTTCTCATTTACTTTACAGAAAAAGATCTGTGGTGGTGCACAGCTGGAGGCGCCTCGGCTCGATCCATTACCACCACCTCCTCCTCCTCCTCCTCCTCACTGTGCTGCTCTGCTCTGCAGGTCTGAAACAGCTGTCATTACATTATAGATTAGGGAAGCTCCATTTCAGTCCAGGTACAAACCGCTGCTATAGGCTCCTTAACTCCATCTGCAGCATGGTGTCATTGTACACCACGAACAGGTGAGCAATTTACAGAGATGAAGAATATTGGTTTAAAAAGGTAAATTGGTTTGAAAGTTTTCATATCGTTGTTACAGTTAAGGTAAAATAAAAAGTTTATTTTATTAGGAAAGTTTATTTATAATAAATCAGCGAGGATTATATTTCTCTGCTCTTTGAAAATATAAGCAAATGCAGAAAAAAAAGTCCTGTATCTACAATTTTTCCTTATCAGCATTGCTAATTTAAACCACTCAATCATAACCTTTTGTTTTATAAACAAACTATATCAGAATGACTAATCTTTTTGGAACAGCAGCATGTAACTCATGATGGTACCTTATTTGGTGTAAACTGTGAATTATAGTGATGTTTTATTTCCACTGTTAATCTTTTCTCCAGGTTGTCAAATATGAGTCACTTGTAGAGTGGTTATTTTTATTTACTGCTCTTTTAAAGCATCAGTCACTGAAACAGGATAGACTAATTTGGCACATGTTTTTTTTTCATTGCTTCTWTTTTACACTCCCACATATGTCAAAGCCATTTTTATTAGTCACACTGAGAACTGGATTTCTAAAAGTTTATACAGCTATTTAGTACTAATTTTGTAATTTCTTCTTGCAAAATGTATTTCCCAAACAAAACAGGCCTGATTTGTTCTTTAAAAACCATATTTTTCACAGCTTTAATGGTTTCAGCCACCAGTGTTTGTTAGAGGCTAATATTTTGCTGCAATATTTGTGTTTAAATAATTTGTCAGCTTGTAATTTTCAAACTGGAGGCTCTTACCTTTCTGCTAAATCATATCCAATTAAAAACTATTTAATAAACTTAAATCCACTGCAAGATTTGCTAGTAAATATGCTTAGCATCTACAACACACACTTTGGCCAACAACCAAGAATTCAACATATTAGATATATTTTCCTGATTTTTTTAAAATATTGAACGACTCCATAGTAATTTTTTGATTTATTTTACTCATTTTTTTATTTATTTCAACCATTTATTTATTTATTTAATTTTGGCTAAAACGGCTCTCCATACTATAGTAGCTGATTCACAGAAACTCATGGAGCTCAAAGCAACAGATGGTTAATTCAGCAGAGTTTAAATATAAATCAATCTCAGTTTAAAACAAAGACATGTTTACAAGAAAGCCCTCTATTGAATTATGGTAAGTATAACAGCTTATTCCCACAGACTAAACTAAAAGTGCAGCTATCACAGCATATGCTTTTGTTGTTTTAATGTCTTTTCTAAAGCCACCAGCTCAAAAGAAAATTCAATAACTTYGTTACAGCTTTGTGCAAAGCAAATAAAGAGGACTGAACATATTTCCACTGTAGGCAAAACCTTGTTGCTACAATAGCTTATTTAGAGCCATTTTCTTTGCATAATACAAACATTACCCCAATTAACTTTGTTTTCAGTCAAAGTCTTTTATAACCATTGTACCCAGGAGAAAATGGTAATAAAGTTAATTTAGGTCAAAGTGAAAGCGCTGATGTGAGCCAAGGCATGTCCATTCCAATCAGAAATTTAGAGTTGACATATTAAAAGGTCATTATCCACCAAGTAATGCGATTAAAAACACGCTGTGTACAAAGTATACAAAAGGGTACAAGAAAGGCTCATATTACACTGTATAAGTAAGTCTATTTGTACATGCAGCATTGGTCACAACAATATGGCCATAGACAGCTAAATTAACAGCTTATTTCATCTCAGCACAATGTTTTTTAGAAGAAATGATTATGTAAATATTATATTGACAGCTCATACTCAACTAAACATTCATATAAAACTATTGCATCCTTACTTGGCCACTTCTTTCCCCCTTACTCCAGCAGGAAAGCAATGGTTTAAGCAAAAGCTTCTTATGAAAGGCTCAATGAAAAAGATTGGTTCAGACCGTCACTAAACTTGAAAAAGGTATCAAATTTATAAGATCTGATGGGAACCAAACCAAATCCACTGAAACCACATCCTACAATACACAGAGCCTAAGGACCTATTGCTAAAATCTTGGTACCAGATATTCCAGGACATCCTCATCCGTTTTTTTTTTTATCTTTGCCCTGACTGGTGAGAATGTAGGGGAAAAAAACTACCTAATAATAGCAACTGACCAGTTCTGGACAGCATATGGCCTTGCAGAGTCTAGAATGATCGCCTCACAGTGATTAGGTCGCAGGATCACCTCCCAGCCTGAAGCCTTTCTGGGTGAACTTTGTGTGTTATCCCTGTGCAAACACGGGTTTTCTCCCACAGACCAAAAACAGTCATGGTAGGTTCATTAATAAACTCGAAGATTTACTTAGGTGAGGGTTTGAATGGTCTCGTTTGACTGTGACTGGTCCTGTGATGGACTTGTGACCCGACCAGATTTGATTAAAAGGGGTACATTCAAGTGTGGGCTGGAAAAAAAAAAAAAGGGAAAATCTTATCTATGATGCTCCTGCTTAAAAAGAGTGCTGAAAAATATAGATATATTAAAGGAAAGTTCTAACCYATTAAAAAAACGATATTGCAACATTAGACCTTTACGAAGTAATGAGCCAAAATAGATGGCAGCTCTACCTCGTTCAAACCTTAAAGAGGATTAGTAAGCCTCTTAGAAACTTAGAAAACTGCTCTCTTAACGACATGTGAGGACACAAGTCATAGTACAGAAGTATGCAAATTTGATCTCATAGTCCAGGAACAAAGTTTATTGTATTTTAAATATGAACACAATACATTTTTGAAAATATTCAAGTTTCAAACTTTCAAATATTTTTTTTACTACTTTGTCTCCAGGACACAAAAAAAGGCCACAATGCATGACGTATGATGTGAAATGTTAAAAAGAAAAGGCAAACGAGGACCCTATTAATGCCATGTGTATTTGAACATACAGTTTGTAAAAAGCTGTGATGGACCTGCGACCTGTCCAGGGTGTACCTCACCTCTCACCCAGAGACTGCAGGGCATGTGTAACATCGCCTTGGAAAGGAAGAAGCAGGTAACAAAAATAGACGAATGGATTTTAAAATTTGGGTGAAAAGAAATGTAAAAAGGTCAGCAGAGAAGATATGGTAGCAATAACTCAAATCATCAAGTGCACCAATTTATTTCCAGATAAACATCCTACCTGCTATCTGCTATAGATTTTATAATCTGKGTGAAAAATGTTCACGCCACAATGCATTTATGAAAACAAATGTTACCCCCACGCACAAAACAAATCAATATTGAAAACAAGGGGTTTAAAGTTATCAGGGGTAAACAAAATAAAGAAATTAAGACATTCCCTGTCCCATTACTAGAAAATGTGATTCAACATTACCAGAATTTTATTATTTTTTTAAGAATTGAGTTCACAATAAATGCAATCTGACTTCTACAAAACTTGTGCAAAGAAAGCATCAGTATTGTAACTTCATTTTTCAAAAGTACGTTACATTCTCAACCTCCACCTGCAATGCCAGCAGCTCTACATCTGCCTCAGCTCTTTTTATTAAAAACCGATGATTCGATTTGCACTTAACTTGAGAACCATAAAGGTCACTATATAATAAAGTATTTACTCGCTCATTGTGATTGAGTGTGTGGCCCAGATGGGGCCCCATATGAAAATGTAAAAGTAAAAATGTATGTTCTTGTTGTTTAAAACTACTGCACTCTTAGAATAGAAATGTGTTGACCAGTGGCATCACTAGGCCTATTTTAGGGGGGCTGGAGGCCCCTTAAAATATTTTAAAGCCCCCCTAAATTATTTTGGTGTAAAAAAAATTATATTTTTTATATACCGTGTGTGTATACAGTATGCATACTTACATACATACATACATACATACATACATACATACATACACCATTATTTAGAGAACAATACCTACACTTTCAGATATATATTATTTCCCATAGTTATTTCTAAATCATTCAAGGCCATATAATATTTTAATTTATATATAAATAAATTCTGTGTGTCTCCTGGGGGCTAAGCCCCCCTTGTCCTTAAAACCTAGTGACASCCCTGGTGTTGACTAGTATATTTCAAAAGTAAAGAAAAAAGCTTTGCAGTTCTGTTATCACACGGTGACACTGCAACCTGGGCAACAAGTGCATTAAAAATGGTGGGAAATATGTCCAGAACATACAAAAATGCAGCATCAATGACAAAGTTTAAAAATACTAATATTTTTTTAAAAAATGCATCTTCTTGTTCTGTGATCTCCATATGTTAATTATGTTAACTTGTTTGCTAAAAAAGGTTTTTTATTAGTATTTTTATTTTATTACTGAAAAAAAGTCATTTTGAAGGCAGGTTCTGGCTTTCTCCCCTACATCAAAAAATCTACAAGAGTTTTTCCCCCTCATAACTTCTGCGAAAATTCTTGAAAATCTTAAAAAATTCAGATAGTCTTAAAAAAGAAGCAACAAGAGATCTTAACTTTACCGGATCTGTTTGAAATGTAATGACTTCGATCTTCACACTTTATTCAATCCCATGTGTGATGAAAAGGTGCGGGCAGAGTTGTGAACTTACCTCGCAGGGCAGGGAGCAGAGAGCGATCCTTCCTGTTGTCACATTTGTTACACTCGCTGAAGTACAGCAGCAAGAACACATCCACCAGGACCCACACTAAGGAAGTGGTCAGCACCACCTTGCAGTAAACAAACCGTCGCATCACCTCTCAGGGATGTCAGCCAGGCAGACAGACGAGGGAAGATAAAAGCGAGTGCCTAGGAGGTTTCAGGCTGCCGGTGCGGCGACACAAGTCTGACGATAGGGTGAGAACACAGGGGTGAGGCCAGGCATGCTTGATCAGGAGGCATCATCCTTAAGATGGAAAAAGATAAAGACAAAACATTGTTTTTTTCTTTTTTTGTTCTTTTTCGCTTAGAGTTGCAAGCAGTGGTGGAGAGCAGTGCAAGCCCTGGATAGGTCGTCAGTCCATCACAGTGACAGTGACAAAGACAACAAACTAAAAAAAAAAAACTTGACACTCTCACTTAGGATACTACTTCAAGTATCCACTTAACCTAGCATGCATGTTTGTAGACTATAGGAGCAAACCAGTGCACCTGGAGAAAACCCACACTTCTATATGTTTTTTGCAGATTACAGCCAGATGCCAAATATCAATCCAGGCTAGTAAAACAACAAACTAGAGTCATGCGAGTCCAAAAACAAAAAGTGTCTCTGTCGTTTTCATTTCAAGTCTTAAAATGTAAAACTAATCCAAWATGTCATTATAGACTTTATTTATTCTTTATATTTTTCCTTTTRCATAAACCCTGAGCATTTTATGTCAAATAAAATCAAACTAGGGCAGAGTATTTTGTAAATTTAAAGCCATCTATACCAGTTAGTGCAATTAACAGTAAATGGCTGCTTGGACTGCAATGAATCACAAACCATTATAGTTCGAGCAGCACGGATTCACATTTTCCAAGCAAATGTAATATTTGGTCAATCTAATTAATTCTCACTGGCCTTGATGACCATATCTGGTTTGAGTGATGACAAAAGAGAACGTCAGGAAATTTTGTTTATATTTATCGCAATTTTAATAAAATTGCATGTACGATTCTTTTAGTGCAGCCCTAAAAATGTCATTAAAAGTCTCCATTGTGACTGACATCTGAGCTCAACAAATCTGACGACCAAACTTGATATTTCTAAAAAATAAAAAAGGACGCATTCAGTATATAAACTCTCTTTTAACAACATTGCAGGCTTTTGATCTACACAAGATGTACCAAAAAATTAGTTGATAAATAGCCTTTTRTGCTAAAGCAATTTTAAAGATTTGGTCATGAAAAATTTATTGAACAGCAAAATGTATACACATTTTTTTTCTGAAGTACTTTATTAAAATCTTGTCATTTTCAATCATGGTTTTGCCCTCTTGATGCATGCACACTCAATTTACAATAATGTAAAAAAGATACATCAACTGATCTGTCCACTGACCCTTCTCATTCTTCTATACGAAAGGATGAGCGAGTGCTCATTTCCCCTTTAAAGACTTCCCCTACTTCATCAGCAGAGCTGCTACGACCATCTGGGAAGCTTTGATACCAGAGGCAGTTTGAGGAGGTTAAATATCTCCCTGGCATAGAATGTGGGCTTCACAATATTTCTGATAAAAAACAGCACGTCTGCTTGAATGAAATTATACCATTTTTGTTGACTGAAAGGCCCATAAAAATATAAGTGGTATGGAAATAGAATGGTGGAAAAATACATTCAGTCTAACAAATACGAAACATACAATCATTGGTCTTTCATACTGATAACAGAAATACAGACTTTAATATACAGTCCATCACACTATGGATCATTTCCTTTACATGACATTAGAAAAAAAAAAACATTACTGATTAGATCTAATCAACGATGCTAACATGACATGTTGAAGTCACTGATGCACCTAAAAAAAGTAAAATACTGAAAATAATTTTATAAATGCAACCTGTCTTCACTATTAAATCATAAACAAGACAAAAACTCTACTAAACTGCAACAAATACAGTATAATTTAAGAGTAAAATTGGCTAAATTAACCTTTAAAAGGTGTGTGCACAACACCACATCTGGCACAGGGAAGCTGATTGGAACAGCGCAAAGAAGCAGCAACACAACCAGGTCAGTGAAAGTCAACCAGTTAATCAATTTGGATTTGCAGCCACCTGTGACGACTAGCTTAAGATAGTGTTGGGCAATATTACCCTAAATTTAATCACAATTGTGGCATTTAGCCGATAATTAATATGACAATTATAGATGACGTTTGCACTTGCATGTAGCCGACRTTGGCCTTGGTCCGCATTTCTAGGCTTTCCTCATACTCCGGTTTATGTTGGTGTTTTGGTTAATTAAACAAGTTTGTAGGGTTGGAGCTAGCTCCACATTACCTTCCATCGCTGGGCTCACATGCACGCCTGATAGTGACACGTTATCATTACACGGCATTAGCTGTAGTAATTGCAAAGTGACAAATATAAAAAATTTTAATGTTTTACTGATGATTAATTGCACACAATGTGATTATGCCCAGCTTGACATAAAAAAAATCACATTGTTTACTTGCAAAACAGATTTTATCTTCACTAACTGGCTGCTACCTCTGTTGTAGCTCTACGACTAGGAGAACAATGCTTGTGCGGTTTGAAGAACCGACCCTTTTATCTGCAGACTGTTTCACAGATCGAACATATTTCAGTAATCTAATAAGTGGGTGTCAGGGGGGAGAGAGTAGTATTTTCAGGTTGATGGTCCTCCTTGGAATCGCTGAGGCAAAACAAGCAGGTTTACTGTGTCATCTAAACAATGCGATGTCAAGTATCACATTGTGAGCTGCTAAAACATGATAGAGGAACAAATAGTAAGTCCTCAGAACTGCATCAGCACAACATACAATAAACGCATTAGGACAGGAGTTTTTAAAGGGCCAATATTATGCATTTCTCAGGCCTACATTTAAATACTATACCATAATGAAGTATCTATGTCACCTTTAGTTGTTATTAAAATGCTGTTTTTATGTTTAAATAGAAAATAAACTTATCTTCTCATCACTTCCCCCTCTAAACGCCTTGAAGTTGGCCTCTGTCTCTTTACGAACTACCTTCTGCTCCCGTCCCGTTCGGCCGGGTGCGCTATGATGCAGTTTACTTGCCATCCGAAAATACATTTCCTGAAAGATATTTTTAATCTGAAAAAAGCTTCACTGAGTGAGAACTAATGTTGAGAGCTCAGCAAACAGTTAGGTTTCACTTTCACTTTCACCCGAGAGCCTGCAGGAGTCATGGGCAGGCTGTGTGGGGAGGGGGGGGGGGTGCTCTGCCATGAGGAAGTTTGTCTTAAAGACACGTCCCAGGGGCGTTTCTGGCACCCAAAGGCGTTTCTAGTCCCCACCTGTCGTTTTGCTCCTCATCATGGCTGCCTAAAAACGCTGCAGGATTTCTCAAACATGCATGAATGAGTCAAAGCAAGGCTGTCGTGTTTTTTTTTTTATGAGTATAACATTATAAGATGATATAAAACTCAAAAGAGTCTATTTTACATGATATTGCCCCTTTAAAAACTGTGGGGCACGCCTCCCTAAGGGGGTGCAAGAGGTCTTGACAGGGGGTGTGGGGTGAATCAGGACGTGGAGAAATAATGTCAGACTTAATGTTCACACTGCATGTCTTACATTAGGATTTCCAGTTGTTTGCTCACTAAGGTGGGTCTCACGTTCATATACTGTACTTTGAAAATCCCTGCATTAGAAGGTGTAGTAGTTTGGGAAACACTGACAATGTCTGATTGTTCTCATTTTGACACAAACTTTTTAGGTAAAACTGCAAAATAAATAAATAAATAAATAAATAAATAAACTACCTTTTTTTACAGAGTGGAAAATGCCTGCAGTACATCCTGCAAGAAATCTGGCTAATTACCATATTATTCACTTGCGGCATACTAATGACCACACACGCACATGTCCTCTCAGCTCCTTGTGGAAATGGCCATCAGTGAGGCTGACACAGAGGCTTGCCCTGAACCAACACTTCCCTCACTCAGAAACAACACAGTCTCTGTCCGGCTGCATCAACAAGATCTTCAGAAGGATTTCAGACAAAATCCAAACACAAGCTGACGCGCACAATCTAGACTGCAGCATCGAGGGTGAAGCTAATAAAATGATGCTGACAAGACTCCATAAGCATGACACTGTCTGCATGCGGCATCACGTTTGCTCAGTGATATTACGTTGTTTGTATCAGATATTTTTTCATGAATCAGTGGTAAATTTAACGGTTGGCATGGTCAAACACACGACAAACAGCTTATTGTTAAGACTTGTCTGCAAACATCTTACTTCATTAACCCAACCATATGTATAGATTTATAGTTCCTGTCCGCACTATTTTTCTCTCTACGCTTTCTATGACAAGCATTAATCAGCAGGCATCAACTGCTTTCTCAAAAATACAGCAGAGTTATGAGCAAAATGCTTGGGATATGTCTGGATTACAGTTTCCCCATTGATTCAAACAAAATGAATGACTTTACTGTATGTGGAGTGTAGATTATCAAGACTTATTGTGTTTGGACATTTGGACACGTTCATAAAATCTGTCCATTGCATAACATGCAAAGCAGCCAATTGCCTTCTAAAGTCACTTAACAGAGTCCACGTTTGTGTAATTTAATCTCAGGATAAATCCAACTGTTAGAGGTTTATTATAGAATGCACCAGACAGGCCAGGAGTAATGTTGGGAGGTTTAAAGCAAGGATGGGTTATAAAACAATTTCCCATGCAGCCAAGAAGCCCCGTGGTCCTGAAATGTGGGAGGAATTTGTCCACTGATGCTCTACATCTAATCTGTCTGAGCTATTTTGTAAAGAAAAGCATTGTTCTCTAGGTGTGCAAAGCTGATAGACAAAGACTTCCTGCAGATCAAGTGATTCAGAGGGTCTGAATACAAACGCACACTTCACTTTTCTAATTTTAAAAACCTTGAATAGCATGCATCATTTTTCTTCCACTTCCCAATTACGCACTATTGATCTACCACAAAAATAAATGCCATTCAAGTACTTTTAGGTTTGTGAATTAATGTGATAAAGTTCAATGGATGTGAATCCATATTTTTCCAGAGCAGTGTTTCAAAACTTCTTGGAACTGTGTCACTGGGCCCAGCACTGAAAACACTAATCTAAACCCAATCCTTGCACGAACAGGAGGGGATTATAAAGCTGATCTCTTTAGACCCATTAGGCCAATGACTGTTTTGTTTATTTAACTTGACAAACATTGCAAAATATATAGCCTTGTGGAGGGAGATGTATGCAAATATAAAAAAATATAAAATCTAAATGATTACAGTGGGATGCACTTGTTCTATTATATATATGTGACAATATAATTAATTTCTGCTCAGTTGAAATGCAATGACAAACCCATCTTTTTATTCAGTGTTTGTGATGTGTGTAAAACAGGACATTATTTGTCCGGTGCAGGGTGTGAATGCGACAGTTAATGAGGACACTTACCTAAATTATGGCTGCGGTGAACTGGTGACCTGCTCCAGCCGCGCTCCCATGCAGGCAACGTGTTGAACGTTAAATAGTGGCTGATTTAAAGTAGAAAAAACATCTTTTTAAAGTGGAAATGAGCCCTAAGTTACAGTCCATCTCAGAACAGGGTAGTCCACAGTCCAGTGACACACTGTCCGTCCAGCCAAGCCTCTCATGATGACGGTCGGTACCTGTTCGGACTCCTTGATGCGCTTATTGGTGGAGGCGCAAAAACCGCTCGAKCCGACGGATCTAGACGGGGTTAAATGTGAGCGAGCTGTCGGAAACATACACGTTTTTTTTCTGCGCGCACCTGTTCCACGAGTGAGGTGGGCTGGAACGCGCATGAGGACAGAGGATAATCCTCCACCACACGCATCTCACGTCGGCTCAGGAACGACCTGCAGCTGGTGCGTGTCTCCTCTCTGATTGGCTGACAGCCACGTCACTCAGGAAGATGAGGGCGCGTGCACCACAAGCAGGATTTAATTCATTTCAATTTGTTTGTTCCACACATATTTTTAATCCTATTGATTATATTAAAGGTTGAGCTGTTTTAAGATGCACATTATAAAGAAACAATTTATCAGATAATTTATAGGGTATTTGTCACTTTATATTTAATAAAAACATAATTTGGCCCTGTTTATTTAGTTGAATCTTTCATGGGCCAAATGGTTGTATAAATAAAGAAATCATTCAACAGAAGAAACAGGAAAACTAAATTAAATTAATCAAAAAACAAATCTGAACTTATTCAATTCAGCAACCACTGCTATAGATGATTCACACAAATGTGCTCCAAAATTTTGTCCAAGGTGATTTATCACTTTATTCAAAGCACTCTTTAGCTACAAATTATTATTATTATTATTATTATTCTAGCTGCACAATGCTGCCATCTGCTGTTAAAAATGGGAAACTCACAATGTTGCTTTGGTCTGTGATGAAGAATCAAATAAACATTCAGCGCATCTACATAACTTGGATAGAGTTAGAAAAGTGGAGCTATGGACGTATTTTGCTGTTTTCCRTGAGTATTTTTTATTTGTTTTCCATGAGTATTTTTGCTGTTTTCCATGAGTATTTTTTTTGTTTTCCATGAGTATTTTTGCTGTTTTCCATGAGTATTTTTTATTTGTTTTCCATGAGTATTTTTGCTGTTTTCCATGAGTATTTTTTTT
>NW_013952554.1:645524-647092 GCF_001266775.1 Austrofundulus limnaeus
GTTCTGCAACTTTAAGCTCCTTATGCTTCATTATGCTAATTAAAGAATTTCCAGCTACTTTTGAACTATTTTACTTAAAATTTTGGCTGTTTTAGTTATTTAACTACAAATGCCACTTTTTTGTACATTTATGCATTTTTTTTCTGCCAATTTTACATTTTTTCCCACTGTTTGGGTGTTAATTACAACTTGTGGCTGCTACATTTAGCTCATTTTATGCTAATTTTAGCTTTTAGATCTTCTTTTTTCTATTGTTTTGTTTTTTTCTACTGTTTGAGCTTTTATTCTGGGAATTTGTGGTATTTATGTATCTTACAGCTGTTTTATGCTCTTTTTAGCTACTTTAGCTTTTAGCTTTTTTCTGCTTTTTCAATTATGTTTTTTGCTTCTTTTTACATTTTTTCTGCAAAGTTAGGCCTTTTTTTGCTTCTTTCAACTATGAAAATTTGAACTTGCTATGACACTTTTGAAATAAAAAAAATTTCAGCTCAATTTCAGGAAGAAGCATTCACACTAGCATTTTCGCAGGAAATGCAATTTCTCTAGTTATTATTATCTTTGTAGCTCGGCTATGGGCTAAAAACCACTAATAGCTGCATTTTATGTATTTTGCTGTTCACCACTGGATACAATTTAGAATGACAACAGTTTTTCTCACACCCTTTTGCAGTTTTTGGGCTTTTCACGTCCCTTATTTTGTCTTTTCATGTTTCACTTTTTATCATCTTATGTCTTATTGTTATTTTTAGTTTATTATATTTATTCCCYTAGTGCAGTGGTGTCCAAGGGCCGGTGTCCTGCACATTTTAGGTGCTGCCCTGGTTCAACAGAGCTGAAGGAGTGCTTAATTAGGTTCCTCAGTAAGGTCTGCAGAGGCCTATACAGTCACTCTTAGCAATCAGAACCACTRTCCTCTGGCTTCATGTGTTTTCTCCTGAGTTTGTAAGGTTTGATGCCGTGTCAGCATTATATCAATTTTTAAAGCTTTTTGTTTGTGAGCTCCTTGTCCACATTCATGTGTCTAAATCCACCACCAACCACTTTGTATGATTTTTGTCTTTTCATTTCTCCTTCAGCTCATTTCTTTTTCTTTGTCTCCTACAAATAGTTCGACTTTAAAAGTTCATCTTGTTCAAGTAGCTAATTGTTGACTTCTTAGGCAAATGTAATAGCATTTCACTGGTCTGGTGCTGAAACTTCAACTGTTCAAATTCTGTTTCTCTTAACTATTTTGCTACTTTAAGTTATCATTGCCTTGTTGTTCTGCTAACTTCAGCTTCCTTCCTGCTTGTTTTAAATTAAAATGTCAGCAAAACCACTCAGCATGCATGCTGATGGGGTGCCGTTTGTAAAGTTACACAGTCGAAAATGACCACCAATATTTTTGTTTTATTTAGCCTTTTATAAGTAAAAAAGAACAGATTTATTTTTCAAAGTCAGTTTTTCATCATGTGATTCATACATTTATAAATGTCATAGTTTATAAACTAAATATTTAACTTACAAATTAAATATTTAGTTAACAAGCTAAATATTTAACTTACAAATTAAATATTCAGTTAACAAGC
>NW_013952554.1:648142-662143 GCF_001266775.1 Austrofundulus limnaeus
ATTCATTCATTCATTCATTCATTCATTCATTCATTCATTCATACATTTCCCACCCATTGTGTTGTTGTTGTTGCTTCTCATTCTGGCTGCGCCTCTGGTGCCATAAACACACCAGAAGAGCAGGCAACAAACACCTTCCTGTGCACAAGGCTACAGGGACGGTCTCAGGCCGCGTGGTGGCGCTCTGACCGTGTCCGCCTGCGCACAGACCAGACCGGCTGCCTCRTGAACCGCGGGGTCGGTGGCATCATTTGGATCAGGGAGCGACACCGCATCGCATGAATCCTCCAGTGATGCGCAGCCGGGGGCATCTTTATCCAACTCCAGGAGAAGAAGAGCGGAACTTCTTCAACTCCCTCCCCGACTCCTCATCTTCACTTGATGACACTTCCTGCGGGACTGAGCTTCTTCTCCTCCTCCTCTAGGGATTCGTGAAAGTTTTATTTTATTTTATTTTCCTTTTTGGAAAGGAGAGTAGCTGAGATGAACCACACCGGCTTCAACCAGACGGAAAGCGGACTCTTCAACAAAACAGAGGAGCTGTTCTGCTGCAACTTCTCCTCCGTGGTGACGGATGATGGCTTTGTGGCCGCGGCTCCGGATGAGAGGAGCCTCTTCATCATGCGCGTGGTCCAGATCGCCGTCATGTGCGTCCTCTCCCTCACAGTGGTGTTTGGCATCTTCTTCCTGGGCTGCAACCTCCTCATAAAGTCCGAGGGGATGATCAACTTTCTGGTTACGGACAGGAGACCGTCGAAAGAAACGGAGGCGGTGATTGTTGGAGCCTACTGATGGATGGAGGGATGGAGGACGCACGGGGCGCGCAATGATCAAACAGCCTGACTTTCACATTTGTACAATTTATTTAAAGAAGAAAAACTTATTTTCCCCCTGAGCTGGACTCTGAGGCACACATGTGGCCTTTTTTAGGACTTGGACAGACTGATGCAGCAGTTAAAGATTGTGGAGACAGAAACGTTTGCTGCATGTTTTGTCAAACAGACTAAATTCTATTTAAAGTCTGGCCTGATGGTGAGTTTTGTGTGGAAAAGGCTGAAGCCAACATCTTCTTATGAATACATTTATTCTAGTATTAAAGTTTGGTTTTCCTTCTGAAATGAATGTTTTCTCCCTTTTTTTTCTTTCAAATTTTAAGAGAAATTAAGATTATTAATGCTGACTAAGATTATAATGCAACCTATTTTTGTTTATATTTTATTTAWATTTTCAATTAACATGAAGGTTTGGAAATTTATAATTGTAGAGGGAAATTGTGTTTATTATTGGTGATAAATAAAAGACAATAGAAGGAGAATGTAACGGATTTTTCCCCCCTGCATGTCTGTCTGTTAGTAAAATATCTCATGAGCCGCTGGACTAAATTTAATAAAACTTTCAGGAAATACTCACTCGAACATTTACAACTGTTTAGCTTATGGGGCCAACTCAGTTTAAGATGGCCACCAGAGCCAACTAGCCTTTAAAAACACATGAACTGACAAAATTCAGTGAGTTATGCTTGTTGTGGTAAATGAAAGCTACTTACAACACCAAGAGATCTTTGTTTGTAGCTGATGGTTGAATGTATTTTAATTAAACTTTCAGAAAGTAATCACTTGATGTGCATCTGATTCGCTTTTGGAGTCAGTCTAATTCAACATAACTGCAGGTAATTAATATTAGTCAAGACAAAAGTTGGTTTAACTGATATTAAGTTAAAATTTGATGATACTCTGAGTGTGATATCGTACATGTCGTTGTTTCTTAACATAAGAAGATCTTAGTCTATTGAAATGAAAGGCAACAAACCATGCATTCTTCCAAGGAGTGCTACGTTAGGTCTTTAATTATCATTTTATTTATTTATTTATTTTCTTGTCTGGGTCAGACTTTGATTCATGCAGCCTTTCACATCCTTCCTCCTTCTGTCACAACATCTGCCGTGCTCTGGCCCCGGCTCACCTGTTCGCCGGCTCCCCGGCAGCTTCAGAAATGACTTGTCTTGTCAACGCAGAGGGAGAAGAAGCCACCGGGCAATATGCTGCCGACTCGTTTGCCACCTGTGCTTTGCACCAAGTAAAACCGCAATCAGATTACTTTCTCTAAAACGTCCTTCACCCTCTGGACCCCCCCAACCCCGCCCGCTCTCAGGAGCCATGTGTTCTGTTGGACAAAGGTCTCATTCTCCCTCTGAAGGCCGTCCACGTGCTTGGCAGAACTGACAGATTGACCATCTAAGATCCCACCCAGAGGTCTTTACGTTAGGAAACTGATGCAATCTGCCAGAATAATCTACAGTGTTTATAACAACAGATGGTCAAGTTGTAAGCGGCCAAACTCTTGATGGTTTTAGATTTTCACACTTTTAGGGGGCAGGAAAGATCCCTTGTGACAACATAGTGTAACACAGTGAAGTGCAACAAAAAAATAGCATTTTCTGCAAAAATGTAATGAGTATTGAATGAGTTTGCTGAACTATTTTGAAGCTGAAACTGAGTTCTTGAAAGAACACTAAAAGCTAAAAGCAGAACACAAGCTGAAAGCTAAAAAAGATCATAAGATTGAGTAAAAGTAAATGGTGGTTCAAAAAGAAAAAAAACTAAAGCTAAAAGTAGCATTATGGTAAAAGAAGTAAAAGGCTAGCTTAAAGCTAAAAGTAGCATTATGGTAGCTATTTGTGTCCTTCTAAATTGGTTTAATGCAAATTTTAATCAGGGGCGTCTCCAAATGTTTTCAAAGGGGTGGCCAGATTGGGTTTGCTCGCGATCTTTGTTCTGGCACAATTAAAACGCCTGATAATTTGGTGAGTTTTCTTGTGCTGATGTTATATAAGCTTTTTAAAAAATACTGCCTTTTGGGGCCAGGGTTTTACTAATCCAACATAAGGTAAACTTAAAAATGTACAAGGCTCAAAACTGAGGAGGTAAAGAGGCCTACAGACGCCAGTGTGGGTCCAACAAATTTATAGGCTGTGGCCATCTTTCAACTCAGACAGAGTCATAATCTACATAAATTGGCATAAAAGTCTTGTTCCAAATCTAATGCTGTGAATTTAGACAGCTMAGSAAGTTAAAATTCAAAATGATGAGGTTGGAATTTACATTTCTTTAAAAGCAGCACCTCAGCTAGTCTACTACCATAAAGGATCACATGGATACAACACACACTAACATCCTGGTGCCATTTTTCATGACTTTTTTTTTTACTTTTTTGTGTAATCTAACCTCTTTTAATATAAAAGCTTCTGAGTAAAGTTGCAAGAAGTGTTTTTTTTTTTTTTGTATGAACTCATTCATCCAGTTTATTGTCACATAACAGGCTTTTGAGGAGGCAAAATAGACTAGCTTGAAGCTAAAAGTAGCAGAATAGCTAAAAGCACTGATGTCCAAAGTCAGTCCTTATGGGTCGGTGTCCTGAATGTTTTAGGCGCTGCTCAGGTTCAACACAGCTGAACCTAAGGAGTGCTTAATTAGGCCTCCTCAGGATGCCATCAAGGTCTGCAAAAACTTACTAATTAGGCACTCATTACGTTGGACACCACTGGCTAAAAGTAATGAAAGACAAAAACAGAGAAAGAGAGCTGAAGCAAATTTCAAAACGGAGAAGAATTTAGAAAGGATTATAGAGATTTCAATGTATTTATATTAAGAAAATTGCCCAGAAAAAAATCCAAATAAAGTTAAACATTTTGAAAGTATAAAGGTTTCTAAAACCAAAAGCCACAGCGTCTCTTTCCTGAATGAGCCAAACATGTTGATGTGTGAATGGCTAAAACAGCACAAACAAGACACCGATGTTAGTCGTGTTACACTTTTGAAATTATAATCAACTTCCTTTAAAGCCTCATTTTAAAAAATCTGCAGTGACACATGGAGAGTGGTGAGACAGACACATTTTTTWAAAAAAAATCAAACTTCACGCGGAATAAATTTGCACACGAATCAAAGCTTCCACGTCCACATCCCCTCACACATTCAGACGTAGGCAACAATATGTCTGACTTCCATCTGAGGCAACAAATCCTTCATTTGAGAGCAGAGAGCTAAACATTCAATATAAATTCATTTATGGGAAAATAATCTTTTTTTCTAAACAGAATTTGTCCCTTTAAAAAGGATAACAGCTAAAATATTAACAACTCACAACATAGTTTTGGATCCCACAGCAGGGCTTTTCTTCGGCTTTGTGAAACTGCTTTCATTAGTGAACACTGGAAATTGCGCACAGGAAGATATTGGGGACTTTTAAATATCCAGCTGAGAACAATCTTCTGCCTGTCCCTAAGCGGTTAGCGTGCTGAGCCTAATGCACAAATCCTCAGGCTGGAGTCTGGTCAACTTTGAGGAGCCTGGGAGAAAAACAAAAGAGAAATAGTTACTGAAATTTGCAAACAAATGGACTTATTTTTTTATATTTTACAGGTTAGTTTTGTTGGAGGCAATTTCTTAAAGGTTTAACACTCCTGTCAGTCCCTGCAGCTGTCTTTATGTCGACTCAGGAATGGCTGTTATACTCTGCACAAACCCAAAGCAGCAAGGCAGGTTATTAAAAATACATCGAATGCCTGATGTCACTGTGCATTCTCACACTTTTCCCCCAAAGGAAGAAAGTGTTCGGGGTCAAGCAAGGGGAAAAAAACATATATCACGTCTCACTATGTCATCATGAAGCATCAGTCTTGTAAAAAAATGTGTAGCACAGAACAGTGCAGCTCTGGCTCATTTTATCCCATATGGACTGAAAGAGGACTGTGCTCAACCATGACAGCATCTGTGGGGTGTTGATTGTGGCTAAAACAGGCTTTCAGGTCCTAGCTCGCTCGCGTGTGATTGGTTGTTGAGCTGAAGTCCGGTCAATGAACTGGATGGCGACTAAAAGCCCTGAATAAAAGCGAGGCAAGCGCCGTTGTTCTCTGCTTTTACTCCTAATTTACTCCTGTTCTCCCACAGCTCATCTCCTGCGCTGCCGACATCTGATTTATGCTGCTGCTCAGACAAAAATGTTCTACCTTTTTTTTCCAATAACAATTAAATATGATTTTTCTTTCAAATCCAACAGTGTTAGAGTTCTCACCTTATATTTGCTTAGGCAAAATTTTATACCTTATTACTTTCAGGAAATAATGTTGGAGTCAACAACACACAACAGGTTGTTGGGGAAATATAGTAATAGTCAAGTTTTAGATTATAAGCTCAAATTTGGAGTGGTAGCTAAGGATCATCCCCACACATTGAGCAGTATTTTCTTCCCCTAAAACTTTAACATTAACTGTTGAATTCAACCCTGCCTGCAGAAAGTGTCCAAACTCCATGCAGACTRGTTCTGGAGAAGGATTCCAGTTTTGGGATGAGTCATGGTTCTGTTGTGCTGCTGAAACATGACAGGGATTTAACATCTGAACAATGCTGCCTCTGACACTTTGCTGTAATCCTGTGTGTGTGTGAGGTTATACTGTAACCTGTTTTCTCCCTGTTGTACCATGGGAAACTCAATCACATGGTGACGAAGACTGATGCCAACAATGCAAATCCTCTTTGTATGGAAAATAATTGCATGAGCTCAGGAYTGAAAGCCACTTTCAGTGACCACAGTTCATCAGCGCAGCTGCTAATCCAAAGTTAAAGTGTTAGAAACAAAAATTCAAATGTGGACTTGTGAGAGCTTTAAAACTGAACTTCATTTCAGAATTGCAGAAAGCATTGTGCAGTTGTATCTGAATGTACCAACAGGTAAACTGTCTCTTAATAAAACAGTGAAATACAAACCCTATCTATTACATTTGTTCTTTAAAACAAATAAAATATTTTGGTCAGCATACCATTCAGCTTGAATCATTCCTTTTCTGTGGGAGACCAAGCTACATGCATTTAGTACCACTACTCATCTGAATTCTCTCAGAAGAAAAGATGCCTTCTTGCACTGGCCATAGTTATTTTGTGTGTTGTGGAAGGGTTCGTGTTTAATGGAAACATGCATTATTTAAGTTCACTCACCTATTTGTGTCCTTCTAAATTGGTTTAATGCAAATTTTAATCAGGGGCGTCTCCAAATGTTTTCAAAGGGGTGGCCAGATTGAGTTTGCTTGCGATCTTTGTTCTGGCACAATTAAAAGCCTGATAATTTGGTGAGTTTTCTTGTGCTGATGTTACAGCGGGTAAAATAAGTATTGAACACATCAACATTTTTCTCAGTAAATATATTACTAGAGGTGCTAATGACATAAAATTTTCACCAGATGTCGGTAACAACCCAAGTGATCCATTCAAACCATAAATGTCCAGAAATGAAGTTATTTGTAATAACGTGGAATGGCACAGGGAAAAATTATTGAACATGCTTACTGATACTTACTATCTAATACTTTGTACAAAAGCCTTTGTTGTCAATGACAGCTTCAAGACGCCTCCTGTATGGAGAAACTAGTGGCATGCATTGCTCAGGTGTGATTTTGGCCCATTCTTACAAACAGTCTTCAAATCTTGAAGGTTTCGTGGACCTCTTCTATGAACTCTGATCTTTAGTTCTTTCCATAGATTTTCTGTTGGATTCAAGTCAGGTGATGGGCTGGGCCATTCCAGCAGCTTTAGTTTCTTTCTCTGAAACCAACTGAGAGTTTCCTTGGCTTTGTGTTTGGGCTCATTGTCTTGCTGAAATGTCCAGCCACGTTTCATCTTCATCATCCTGGTAGATGGAAGCAGATTTTTATCAAGAATGTCACTGTACATTTTTCCATTCATCGTTCATTCAATTATTTGAAGTTTGCCAGWACCATATGCTGAAAAACAGCCCCACACCATGTTGTTCCCACCTCCAAACTTCTCTGTTGGTATGGTGTTTTTGGGCTGATGTGCAGTGCCATTTGACTTCCAAACAKGATGTGTATTCTGGCATCCAAACAGTTCAATGTTGGTCTCATCTGACCAGACTATATTCTCCCAGTATTACACAGGCTTGTYTAAATGTTGTGCAGCAAACTTTAAAGGAGCTTCAACATGCTGTTTCTTCAGCAGTGGAGTCTTGCGTGGTGAGCGTGCATACAGGCCATGGTGGTTCAGTGCATTACTTATTGTTTTCTTTGAAACAATCGTATCTGCTAATTCCAGGTCTTTCTGAAGCTCTCCACAAGTGGTCCTTGGCTCTTGGACAACTCTTCTGATAATTCTTTTCACTCCTCTGTCAGAAATCTTGTGAGGAGCACCTGGTCGTGGTCGGTTTATGGAGAAATAATGTTCTTTCCACTTCTGAATTATGGCCCCAACAGTGCTCACTGGAACCTTCAGAAGTTTAGACATTCTTCTGTAACCGATGCCATCATTATGCTTTGCAACAATAAGGTTGTGAAGGTCTTGAGAGAGCTCTTTACTTTTACCCATCATCAGATGGTTCTTGTGTGATACCTGGCCATCATTTGGGACTGAACCAGCTGATATTAACTTGCACTGACAAGGGGCAGGCTTGCTTTCTAATTACTGAGAGAGGTCAGCTGGTGTCTTGGCTTTCCATGCCTTTTTACACCTCCCTTTTTTCATGTGTTCTATACCTTTTCCCTGTACCATTCCACATTTTTACAAATAACTTCATTTCTGGACATTTATGGTTTGATTTCTTTGTATGTATGGATCACTTGGGTTGTTACCGACATCTGGTGAAAATTTCATGTCATTAACACCTCTAGTAATATATTTACTGAGAAAAATGGTGACGTGTTCAATACTTATTTTACACGCTGTTTATAAGCTTTTTGAAAAATACTGCAATGTGGGGCCGGGGTTTTACTAATCCAACGTAAGGTAAACTTAAAAATGTACAAGGCTCAAAACTGAGGAGGAAAAGAAGCCTACAGACGCCAGTGTGGGTCCAACAAATTTATAGGCTGTGGCCATCTTTCAACTCAGAGAGAGTCATAATCTACATAAATTGGCATAAAAGTCTTGTTCCAAATCTAATGCTGTGAATTTAGACAGCTCAGGAAGTTAAAATTCCAAATGATGAGGTTGGAATTTACATTTATTTAAAAGCAGCACCTCAGCTAGTCTACTACCATACAGGACCACATGGATGCAACACACACTAACCATCCTGGTGCCAATTTTTCACAACTTTTTTTACTTTTATGTAATCTAACCTCTTTTAATATAAAAGCTTCTGAGTAAAGTTGTAAGAAGTGTTTTTTTTTTTTTGTACGAACTCGTTCATCCAGTTTATTGTCACATAACAGGCTTTTGAGGAGGCAAAATAACAACCATACAGATCTGTTTAAGTGCNTTTTTTTTTTTGTACGAACTCGTTCATCCAGTTTATTGTCACATAACAGGCTTTTGAGGAGGCAAAATAACAACCATACAGATCTGTTTAAGTGCTTAAAATCTGCACATTTGTGACGTAAGAAATGTGTTATTGATTCTCAGATTAACCTCTGCGCCTCTTAACTGTCATTTCTTAAGTGTTATTTCCACTTGTGACTCATATAACCCAAGTATACTCCTGTTTTACTTTGTTTGGCATTGATTATCTATATTTCTAATCTTGACTTCAGGGAACTTGTGTTCACTGGATGCTTAAAAACAGTTTTGCCTGTAGCTGATGAATCACATTTATATAAAAGTTGCTTAAATTTACTATGTAAGTCGTATTTGTTTCCTTTCATCTAAACTTGTGCAATTTTTTCAATAAAATATGTGTTGATTTATGTATATACTGTATTTAGCCCACTGAACAAAAAATCAATGTATTCACTCAGTAAATGTTGAATCTTTTCATGCTGTTTGATCTTTTCTTTTAAATATGTTCCAGTTTCATGCCTTGTGTACGTTTTTGTGTTGAAAAATCCTAATACACTGCAAAAAATGTCCACCTAACCAAGTTTTAAAATCTTATATCCAGCCAAAAAGTATTTTGATCTTGTTTTGAGACTGATTTACTAAACAAGAACTGATTGTGTAAGAATAATAATCTTGTTTTCAGAATGTGTAAGATTATTTGTCTTGTTAGTCTGAAAATTTGACTCAAACTAAGTCAAAACTCTCTGCCAATGGAGTAAGAAAATTTTACTTGGTAAGATTCTTAAAATACTTGATTTGACTCAAATTTTTTTTATTTCAAGAATCTTACCAAGTAAAAATTTCTTACTTCTTATTTCTTGGCAGAAATGTTTCACTTAATTTGAGTCAAATTTTCAGACTAACAAAACAAACTAGACATGGGTTTTTATGATGTTAAAACAAGTGTGCATTGCCGTGTAGCATGCCTTTGCCTGCAGCAGTGGACTTGCAGAATGAACTGTGACCAAGTTCAAATGTGTTTTCTACACCATCTTGTGCTTGTGAAGTCAGCAGGTGTTTGTAATGAGCATAATTGTGTAACAATATGATGTGTGTAGAGATTTTTTGGTTGAAGTTGCTGTAGCTGGGGTTTGAACCCTGATCACCCACATGAAAGCCCATGGCATTAACCATTAGACCATTTGAGCTGTGGCAGAGGGGATTGCCAGGAGTTGGTTTGCATGTGTGCAGAAAGGGGCCACATTGCCAATGCAATCGTTGACACTAAACTGCAATATATTACAACAGGACAACATTAAGACAGTATTACAGTAAAACATCAAAATACAATCATATTAATATTGTAATCACTGAACTACTGAGTTTAAATATTATGAAACTATGGTGCAGTACCATATTGTGTAGATGCAGCAGGGGGGCAGTATTGGACCAATACAAGGCTGCATTGACTGCCATTATAATTTATTAAACATTAATATTTCAAAAACTATAAGTTTTACAGGCACCAAAAGGCATAGCCATCATTTGGCACAGGAGCTTTACAGATATAAATTACAATGGCAGCTCTAGGACAAAGTATGCAGGAGGAGAAGCATGGCAAAGTTGAGATGACTTGGATGGGAAACGAATCACAATAGTGTGTGTTACATTGGCAATGTACACTGATAATCTTACACATTCTGAAAACAAGATTATTATTCTTACACAATCACTTCTTGTTTAGTAAATCAGTCTCAAAACAATATCAAAAAGACTTTTTGGCTGGATATAAGATTTTAAAAATTGGTAAGATGGACAGTTTTTGCAGTGTAAAAGAGGAGCTATGCTGAACTCTTTCAGTTCAAGTGACCAGAAAGGCGACATGAAGACCTTAGTTTGACATCTGGTTCACATAAGTCTAACACACTCAACTTTGGGAACTTCTATCATCATCATCATCATCACCATGACCGTCGCTTGATCTCCTGAGACTTGGAGGACAGAGGAGGTGTTGCTCACCCAAGTGTTTTTTTTTTTCACGTCACACAGAGTGAAACAGATTGCAGAGTACCCACAAGGCAAAAAAAAAAAATCTTTGAGCTGCAAAAAAAAAGAATCCAATCAATATTTATGAAGGTTTTTAAAAGCAGAAAGCCAGTTTCAGCATTTATGGGAATGACTAAGATCCTGACTGAGCAAAGATGCACTGATGAGAGGTGCCTTCTTCATTCCTGACTGTAGAAATGAGCTGTGACAGTTCGGACCTACCTGCCAAACAGCAGCGTCTTACCTGCCTGTGAGGTGCTCTCCTGTGCCCCCAGCTGTCAGCTACACTCAGTCTACTCAGCACATAACATGTCATCACCCAATCCTCAGAACGCCAACACGTTTTTTACACTTTGGTCTCTTGAATCCATGTGTTTTAGAATGTATAAACTTTTTTTTAGAATTAATCTATAACCATTTTGTTGGCAGTATCAACTAAACATGTTTTTGCTGGGAGAGCAGAGTCTTCCTCGGTTTTGATCTGATCCCGTACATTTGGGAATTCAAGCCTAATGGTGCACCTCCTGGTTCTGTCACACCACAGGAAAGTAAAACCGAGCGCCTGTATGATAAAACCTCTACAGGGTCATGACTTATTGAGCTGCCTCAAATTGCTTCTCATGGCGCTGCGAGCTCGTCCTCCCTCAGGCCTGGCTCCATTATCGCCCGGTTCTTTTCAGTCACATTTCTGACTTCCTGTTTAAACCAGGCTGCAGACTAAACGTTTCAAAGAGAACCAAAGCACAGAAAGTGACATCCAAAATAACAATTTAAAGTTTGTGCAAGTTTGTGTCAGTATTAGGTATATTTAGAAACTTAAAGTAACCTTTCTTTTCAAAACTTTAAACTAAAATCATCCTGATGCATCTCAGTAATCCAGGTAGAAAAAAATCAAAAAGAAAAAATAAGTAGGTCCTCTGGATGGGTTCTTCTTTGGTGAAACGTTTCGTCTCTCCTCCAAGAGACTTCTTCAGTCTGATGAGTTTCAGGTGAACTCAGCCTTATAAGCACTGCCTCCACATGGACAAACAGGTTGGTCACACGCAAAAGAGGGCCATCGTCTAACAATAGGCTCGATTAGCTCTATTGTTCATAGAGGGTCATGTGCCCCATCACCTGACTTATTGGTTTGGATGCTGTGGTTCTGAGGTGTGGTGTTATGTGTACGTAGTGAGTGCAAGTGGGGCTCGACATCCCCTTGTTTTTGTCTGTTTTTCCCTCTTTGTGTTGGTATCATTGGGGCCCTGATTCACACCTTTTGCTCACAAGGGGCTGAGTCATACTTGCAATTACCTCTTTTGCATGTGACTAAATAGAGCTAATCAAGCCTATTRTTAGGCRATGGCCCTCTTTTGCATGTGACTAAATAGAGCTAATCAAGCCTAGGCGATGGCCCTCTTTTGCATGTGACCAACCTCTTTGTCCATGTGAAGGCAGTGCTTATAAGGCTGAGTTCACCTGAAACTCATCNTGTGAAGGCAGTGCTTATAAGGCTGAGTTCACCTGAAACTCATCAGACTGAAGAAGTCTCTTAGACAAGAGACGAAACGTTTCACTAAAGAAGAACCCATCCAGAGGACCTACTTATTTTTTTCTTTCTGATTAAATTAAAATCATTTATGATGAGAAGGGAGCCATCTTCTTAAAACCTTCCAAATGACATTTTCCGCAATGTCAAGTAATATTTTAAACATTTTGCAAGATGAGTTAAAGCTCAGCATGTGTTGTGATCAGCTATCAGCTACTTCCACATCAAATCTGAGCTAAATGTCTATTAATATGACAGAGTTATAGACCTAATTAAGTAAGTTAATGTTGATCAGCTGTGGTGGCTATCTTTAACTGGGGTGACTCCAAAAGTTAATCAGTTGTAGACAAACAACCACTAATTACATTCTGAGACTTTCATTAAAATTTATTCAACATTTCATGAGATATTGTGCTAACAGACAAACTGTATCACACTTTCAATAGGCATTTATCAAAGAGAGCAATTAGTCGGAAGCTAAGTATGTTTTATCAGAAATAGATTATTTTAAAAAGTGGACTATGCTGGGCGAAGATAAGCAGAAGCAAAGACAGGACAGATTTATCATACAGCAGAGGACAAATAGACAAACAGATTAAAGCCATTCAGTCAGATGAGTGGTAGTCGTCTTAAATTTGGTCCGAAAAAAAAAAAAGAGGCATCAATCACTGTGTCAAAATCCTCCTCTGCTCCTGAGAAGTCATGTCTGACTTTCTGTCAGCTGGACAGGATGACATTCACAAATGTCACTCATAGAAAAGTGCTGGTGTCACATAGAATCACTGTGAGAGCCATGCCCATGTTATTGTGTGTTATTTCCCAGCTCAATGTGTCAAAATAACAATGAAAAATCTAGAAAACTGACTATTTTTAACCACGGACACGCCGATAACGTCCTCTTCAGGGTTTCTTTGTCCAGTTTTGAGCTGCATTCATCGCAGCCTTATCTCCTCTTTGACGTGCGTCTCCGTTTCTCTCCTCTGTGCCTTCACGCTGTAAGGACCTTCAGGGCACGTGCAAATGTGCCACCATGAAGGGGTTTGTCACTCTCGAGCTGCAGCTCAGGTCTGTCCGTCCGCAATCTGGCCTCCGCGGGGCCCCTTCGTGGCGGCGGCGAAAGTCGCAACAGATGCAGGAGGCAGAAAAGTCACACTAATGAGCGGCTGTTCGTGTTTGCAGATGAGCAGTTGCTGCACTGCACGGTTGAGCAATTCTGTTTTACAAATCAAACTAAATTATTTAGTAATGTAACATTTTTAATTGTAAAAACAATACCATAAACACAACCCATTTTGGAATGCACGTATGTATAATACTTTTTTATTGTTTAGTTGTGTTTATAGATTATGAAAAAAACCCAAGACATTCAATTACTTATAATGAAGATGATTGTGTGTTGAGGATCAGTTTGAGCTACAATCCCACCAAATTTGAAGAGTGGGAGTGGGACCAACATGCACACAGAAACAAACAGAAACACTATCCCTAAATTAATGAGAACAAAATTAAAAAAGTAACAAAAATGCATCAAAGGTAGGGGAGACAAGGGACAGTAGCAATAAGGGATGGTTGCAACATGTCATTTTTCTCCAAACAGAAACAAGCTAGAGTGATGACACTCACACTGTACATGCTCAGTTAGATGCCCCACCTTGCAAAGAAAAAGTAAGCAAATTCAAAAACTACTCCAGGATTTATTTGAAAAAAAAAAAGATTTTTTTTTTTGCCCAGCTTTACTTTTGTTATACTGTTGTCACTGTTTAAGTGATCCAGCTCAACCTTATATGGTTTAAATGAGTGATATGTTGACTTGTAACTAATATAGTTAACATGTATCCAGATCAGCTCATTTAGCTAACACATGAGGTTTTATCATGGATGACAGGAAGGGGGACAGTTGTTGCAACTGTCCCCATACGATGAATCCATATAAAAACAGAGCACATACAGATGATATTAAAATGTTGAAATTAAGTTTACACTTAAAAGGGTATTGGGTTTTCATGACAATTTTATAGTTTAAAACATAAATAAGATGTATTTTCCGCAGTTGTTGTTTTCAACAATGGTTTTAAAATCCCAGTTTCTTTCAATGTAAATTTTGCATAATGGAGACGTACAGTGACAATAGGCAAAACAAAAGTTAATTGTCTCACAAATTGTTCT
>NW_013952554.1:662239-667766 GCF_001266775.1 Austrofundulus limnaeus
ATCAATTAGAGTCTTAATCTAATCTATATTCATCATTTGATCAAAAACAATAAATAAATAACACTGTAATATCATTAGAACTTACAGTTTTTATTCATTTAGCAATAATATAAATATAAAATAATAAAACTTTTATTTACAGTGAAATATATTGTATTATTAACATGTTGCAACCACCCCCAAACAATGTTGCAACTGTCCCCAGCCCCGGGGTCAGTTGATACACCTGACTTTTCATTTTCAAATGCAAATTGTGAAGAATGTACATGCTTTAATCATCTATAAATGGTTTTGACAATGAACAGACAGATGTAAGTTTATTGTATTAAAATTTGGTTTGTCTAATTCAAACCACCTCTGAGTAACAGAGTCAAATGCAAAAAGTGTTGCAACTGTCCCCAGTCTCCACTAGATTATCTGTGGCGGCCACCATGTTTTGGGTTAATTCCTGATGTCAACCAATGATTAATCCAATCCAATGATTGATTTCTGAAATATTTGACTCCAGTAGTTATTGGGAAGTTTAAAGTACCGATCCTGTTCAATCAGTAAGTGCTTAGAGTGGGCGTTGGGATGATCTCGACTGCTATAGAGGGAGAGAAAGAGGTAAAGTCTGTGTGTGTGCGTGAAAAACATGACATCCCGGCCCACCAGAACTGCACCTTCCATCTCCACAGCTGTCACAAAAGATCAGCATCCCACCAGCAGCTCTCCAGGAGCAGCTTTCTGACTTGCAGACCTCTGCTGTGTGTCTTCTTACAAATGAAAGGTCAGCCCCCTCATGTGACCGATAAGCTCCCGCCTGTGTGACCGCCTCGGTTTGCATCAGCTCAACTTCACAAACACTACCACAAAGACGATGTTGTGCATCGACTATGATGTGAATTTTAAAACAAAAAAAAATCACATTTTATTTAAACCTGTTTAAAAATCAAGTAAATATAACAGTAACTTGAAAGATGAATCACTTGTCTTGAACTTTCTCGCATATTGTTGCGTTCCAACTGCAAACTTTGAAGTATTCTGCAGAGGTTTTTACAYGACAGGTCAACACAACGTGGTGCGGACTTTGAAGTGGATGGAAAAGGATGCATAGCTTTCAAGATTAAAATAAAAAGTTTAAAAAGTGTGGTGTGCATTTGTAGTTTAGAGTAAAGGGGTAATGATTCAGGGGCAGAGAAAGTGCCGCCTCCGGAACCTGATTGGCCACCCCATTTGATTGACAGGTAAGCATGTAAGATGATTACAGTAAACAAGGGCTTGTGAATATTGATTTGTTTTGTTCTTTTTTTTTTGTATAAAGATACAAACATTTTTATTTGTTAGTAATTATTTTAGTAACCTTTATTTAATCAGGTAAATCCCTCTGCGATCACAGATCGTTTTTGAAAAGAAAGGCCTGGGCCTGAAGGCAACCTATTTTATAACATGTTGAACATTTTTGGTTAAATCTCCAGTGTATTTCACTCAGATCTCCTGAATGCTTGGGTTTTCTGAAAGTATTGGTGAGTCATAAAGTGCTGGATATACATCTTGAGGATATGATAACATATAACGTGACAAAATGTTGAAAGGTTTAAGGGCTATGAACCCTTTTTCAGAGCTCTGTAAGAAGCAACTCCCATTCAGATGAGAGTAGTTTCCATTAAGTGTTTTCTATTAGACTGCTAATGACTACTCATCTAATGTGCCTGTCATTAATCATCTCAGGTATAATTAGCTTCAAATGAGACTTCATAACAATTTCTTCACGTTGAAAATCAAAAGCATCCATCTACAAGACAAAGCGTGGCGATAATATTGAGAATTATGTACACAGCTGCTAAAGTCGTCACGTATAAAATGTTTGATCCTGGAGCGTTGCACCTGGCTTGTGTTAGAGGAGCTTTGATCTGTTTCTCTGCTTGTTTTCCGCTCTTTGTGGCCATTAAACAGCTCTCTGCTCCTCTTTGAGGGGCACATTGATTAGTGATTTAAAAAAGAAAAAAAAGGAAAGAGGGAAAGAGTAGGACGGGCGTCTTTGTGTCTGCACAGGCTACTAGTTGTGTGGGTGGTTTCTGCAGCGGCTGCTGATGTGTGTGTGGTGACACAGCAGTAACACGATGTTCACACAATGAAGACGCTTCTTTCAGTTTGAAACAATCCCAGTCTGTTCGCATAAGAATCTTCTTTCTTAACCAGCTTGATAAAAACTTTCACTTAATCTGATGTCATTTGTGTCGATTTCTGTGTCATTAAAACACAGTTGTGTGGTAGAGTGTCTGTGTCAGACAGGTAAAATACTCTGCTGTTTTAATTTACATGCCACTTTTTAAATAATATTGCACTTTAAAGGTTTTCACATGCTGACATTATGAAAATTAAGGTTTAAATTACAATAAAAATGCATGGAAGCATTTTGTGGAAAATGAGATTTGATGGCGTGTTAAAGCTGATATCATACTGTCCTCCATGGTCGCTTAAACAGGTCCTTTGTTGCTGGGCTGTATTGATGAATTAAATCGATTATTTTTATTTATTTATTTATTTTGGGTGGTGGGAGGTAGTGGTAATGAGACCATGTCACCTCCAGAGGTTTGTACAACAAACAAATCACAAAAATACAATTTGAGGTATTCCAAGCCTCACTTCACCTCTTAGAGAAGCGTATTTTATCAAAGGGGCAATATTATGTGTTTCTCAGGCATACATTTAAATACTATACCATATTAAAGTATCTATGTCACCTTTAGCTGTTATTAAAATGCTGTTTTATGTTTAAATAGAAAATAAACTTTTCTCATCACTTCCTCCTCTAAATGCCTTGAAATTGTCGTCTGTCTCTTTAAGAACCACCTTCCRCTTCTGTCTCGCCCATTTCGGCAAGTAGGGGTCTCTGCGGACGAGTGCGGATGAGTGGGCGTGTCACAACGAAAGGCAATTCTAAAGCGACACACCTGATTTGACGGACTTTGTTAAAGGGACACACCTGACTGGACAAGCAAAAAAGGGGCAACACCATACGGCACCACCTGATTGGACAAGAACAAAAGGGGCGTTACTGTACGGCACCACTTTTTCTGGAGAACCCTACTTGGGTCACATTTCTCCTGGTTAACCTTAGTGTTGGGGTCAGGGTCAGGCTGTAAAGAGATCGAGCAGGGTCTAAGGATACCGTTATGTAGGCCTCGTAACCCACAGTGTTTATGGTTTAGACACGCCCACTCTTGTGACACGCCCACTTTGATTCCGCAGATAACCCCTTCTCCATTTCGGTGCCAGGGGAGGAGGGGGCTGCTATGATGTAGCTTACTTGGCATCTGAAAATACACTTACTCAAAGGTAATTTTAATCTGAAAAGAGCTTCACTGCGTGAGAACTAATGCTGAAAGCTCGGCAGACAGTTTAAGTTTCACTTTCACTTTCACCCGAGAGCCTGCAGGAGTCATGGGTGGGGTGTGTGGGGGAGCGCTCTGCCATGAGGAAGTTTGGCTTAAAGACACGGTCCAGGGGTGTTTCTGGTCCACAAAGGCGTTTCTGGTCCCCACCTGTCGTTTTGCTCCTCAGCATGGCTTCCTAAAAACGCTGCAGGATTTCTCAAACATGCATGAATGAGTCAGAGCAAGGCTTTGGGCATGTTTTTATGAGAGTATAACATTATAACATGATATAAAACTCAAAAAAGTTGATTTTACATGATATTGCCCCTTTAACTTTTTATTTAACAAATCTGATCGAGATCACAGATTTATTTTTTAAGGGAGGCAACCTATAGTGCATGGTTTTAGTCAGTGAGGGAAACCAGAGTACCCAGAGAAAACCCACATAAGCATGAAGAGAACATGCAAACTCCACAGGTCTGAACTGGGGTTTGAACCCAGGACCTTTTTGCTGTGTTTACCACTGATCCATCATGAACCAAGCACTCTATTGCTTTTCATTTTCTACCTCACCGCATTTTAGCTCAATTAGTGTAAAATTGCCATTGTTTTTGTCCAATATACATGTCCTTACTCATCCTTGTTGTACCATTGCTAGTTTGTTTCTGAATATCATTTTCCAAATACTTCAAAAAGTATTCTCTCTATAGTTTTTTTTTTTTTTTTTTTTTGCAACCTCGCCAACAAATTCTGGTGGTGAGATCGTCCCACCTCATGAGGTTTGTGCAACAAATACGTATGTAAATAACATTTGGATATTCTCATCTCATTCATTTTCTTCCCAGAAGAACGTGCTTTGTTTTAGGCCACAACAAAGTGTACAGGTTATTTGAGAGTGAACTTGTTCTTTTAAATTGTCACTTTTTGACATTAAAAAGGCTGAAAATTTGATTCTGTTTCTATTGCTGGTGAAAAATGACCAACCAACTAATGTGTTAAATCCTTTGAAAAATACAAGAGAAAGCTGTTGTGATCTCACAAAATTGGCAAAAAGTTTCTACTAAAAGTTAAATTATTCAAATGAAATTTTTCTTTTGTTTAAACAATAAAATTTGATCACCAGAAGCAAATCTTAGTTTTTTAAACAGTTCTATTTTGTTGGAAACAAAAACATATTTTCGCATATTAGACGCACATCCAAGTCTGGCATAATAATCCTGCCAGGTCTCCTAAAGTGGAGCAGTTTGACTGAGGACATATTCATTAGACGTGGAATTAAAAAGGTTCAGAAAGCTATCAGCCTGCCGTGATGCTTGGGAGAGATGCAGGACAGCATCACGGCTGTCATTAATCTGCTCCCTGAAGTTGCAGCCAATTTCAGAAGCTGCAGCTGGTGCCCTGATGCAGACTTGTGCGTCCTCTCAGCCCGCCGCTCGCACAAGTGATCATATTCCTCAACGATCCCTAAGGGCGTCACGTGCCTCTCACCTCACCTCTGTTCACACATTTACCCATCACAGGCACCTGAACCAAGTGTTTTACATGGAAAATCTCTGTGGTGTGCTTTTATTTAATCAAAGCTGCAAGGTTGTGTGGAGCAAAACTTTATTTTAAGTAAGTCTGTGTAGTCTTTGTTGTGCCAAATACATTAAAAAGCTCTAGCAGTCATTGTGAAAGTAAAAAAAAAAACTTCTGTCAGTATGCAATAACTACTGGTTTTTGGGTAAATATAGTTAGGCCGTTGCCACAAAAAGACCTGCCAGTCTGTGCGGAGCAGATCCCTGCTGAAATGACCCCAGGGCAGAAAGAGAATGTATTCTTCTTCTATCTCCTTTTTTTTCCTCCCACAATGTATCTGACAGTCCCAAAAGAGGCAGACTCTTTGTCACAGACTGACGTGAGCTTGACTCTGTAGGTTTGTGAAAGATTTTTAACTTGGTTCCCAAAAGTTTAAAAGAAACCTGATCAAATTTCTTTTGTTCCAAAACTGATCATTTGAGATTAACTGTCAACCAAGTCTTAATCAACGCTCTGCATTATTTTATTCATTTGTTTGTTTACATCACAGAGTTGCAGACTGCCCCAAATATACAGTGGGTAAAATAAGAGTTGAACACATCATTTTTCTCAGTAAATATATTACTAGAGGTGCTAATGACATGAAATTT
>NW_013952554.1:668084-672992 GCF_001266775.1 Austrofundulus limnaeus
TGTTTCATCTTCATCATCCTGGTAGGTGGAAGCAGATTTTATCAAGAATGTCTCCGTACATTTTTCCACTCATCGTGGGGCTCAAGAAGTTAAGTGCAAGGTTGGTTTTGGCCCTCTTAAAAGAGCTCATTTCTTGTGTGGACCCCAAATGATTTGCCCACCCCTGCTCTAAGGTTTTGCATTACTAAAGCTTTAAGAGTTACATGGTGAACACACGTACTTTGATTTGAAATGTCTAAATACTGAAAATTGGTCATGTGTATTGTAGCTCAATGGATACTGCAACAAGGAATGCCCAATTTGTTGTCAATCAATTAATAATGTAATGTTAAGAAACACAAAACTCTGGAGAACTGCAGAGCTCAGATAGTTTGCTTATAACAGAAACATGCACAAAATGACCGAGATATAGGACTGTACCTGCAAATATGCGAGCACTATCTTTTAAAACTCTTAACAAGAAAGTGCAGAAAATGCATCAAAAGTGTATCAATGCATTTTTAATTGTTTCATCACCACATTGCAGCCATCACAGCCATCTGTATTGCAACTGAACTAAATGTTGAGGTGTTTAAAGATTCCCTTTCATATACTGCATGCTTGTATTTTACTGTATTTTAAAATACTTCCATACATGTTGACACATTACATCATAACACTTTACAGCACTGCTGACATAAAACCATAAACTGTAGATGAACAACAGAGATTAGGAGAGGACTGGGGTCAGCTACTCTCAGGAAGACCAGTGAAGTGAGACCAGATCTGGTCTTTGAGATCGGCTCAGAACTTCAGCGGGTCCAGATTACGAAGCGCATGCGAGCATCACGGCACAGAATAAATCAAATAGCGTCTGAGATAGGTTGAGAAWAAACTTCCCTTTTCTTTTATTTTCTTGGAGCCATGCGATCTGACAGCTAAGCAACAACAGTCAGCCCTGCAGCGGGGAGTTTAATACGGGAGACGGGTGCAGTCCAGGCAATCTCACAGGCAGCAAAACAAACATACAGAACTCCCCACAAATAAACAGTCGGAGGAACAGAGACTCCTGGGAGTGTGTGACAAGCTGTCTCTGTTTTCTGTGTTGGGCAGCCACTGATGGATGAAAGTCCATAAAAACTCAACATGACATTTTGAAAATTGTTTGTTTGAAGAAGGAAATGTAACAAAAGAACGTGTCGGCAGCTGGATTTGTGAAGCAGACAGGGTTGAAATTAAACTTGTTTAAGCAGCAGAATTTAATAACTTGTAATACTGAATGTCACACATGGTTTTAGGTGCTGACATTGTTCCCGGTGCTAGTTATTTTGTGGTTTTTCTTTTGTTTCTCTGATTTCATTTCCACTCTAGTGTACCTTTTTCACCTAACTGTGTCTGAGTTTGTTTGTTTTTTTTAACAGTGACCCTCTGCTTGCTTTCAGCTTGCATTTAGGTGACAGCAGTGTCAAAACACATCAGCAGTGCTAGGAGCAGGTTTCGGTGCCGCCGGACTCTGCAGCACGGCTCCACAAATGCAAATCCCTCACAGGTGTGCAGACAACCTCATCCCTCCTGAAAGCCACAGCATTAAAGCTGCTCCCACATTCAGCAAAACAAATGCACTTTTTTTTTTCTTTTTACTCAGCACATGACTGACCACTCCAGGATGAAAGGAACACACGATGGGGCTCTGCTAATACCTATAAATGAGTTAATGTGTTTACTGAAGAATGATAGGACTGTAGACAGCAATGTACATAGCAACAAAACCCATGGAGACAAGAACAGGGAGAGATGTTACAGATAGTCATGCTAACATTAACAAACACAAAAATGTCTGCATCTGTCAGATGTGGAGCTGAAAGTTGGTGCAGCAATAGTATGTTGTCATCCCTGTCACGTAATCTGAGTGCTAACAGATTCCACAAAATGTTGGCATGCATTTTGGTGATATGCATTATTAAAAAATGTTTTCAATTAATTTATCTGTTTTTATTTCTTTGCACCCTACAAATATATGTGAGCAGTGAACTGATTTCTAAGAAAGCTGTTAAATGGGGCCGTCACATCTCATTAGCCTTTGAGCCTTGACTCTGATTATAGACAGGTTGGATGGATTTGACAGAACTGGCACTGAGATTTAAAAAAAGTAGGGACACGTAGAAGGAATATAACAGCACGCTTGATGGATATTCGAGGAGGATTCTAAATTTTTCCATCTGTCTGTAACGGCGAATCACGTGGRGAGACACCCATTTCACGCTCAAAGGACCGTTCTTTCCCTCGCTGTCCTTTATAACTGAATTATTGTCTCTAGCTTTTGACCTTTACTTCCCTGTCTAGGTCCGGAGATAATGAGCGTTGCATCCCTCGTAGATTCACGTAATGGAAATAAGCGTGTGTGTGTGTGTGTGATAAGAAGGGTTTCCAAGAAGAGAGGAGCTGCCAGTCACTGTGACTCAAATGTTTCTCTGAGTCCGGTTGTTTGATGTATTGTATGTGAGTCACTTCTAATAAWGAAAAGTGACAATGTCTTTAAATGTTTGGTTATTTTTTTTATTAGAAATTGTATCTAATTATTAGAAATGTACTCATGAGATGCTGAGGAGACATTATGTGTGATTAAAAACAGATGAATGTGTTTAAGAATCRCAAATCAAACAGCATAATCAGAAAACAACCAACTTTTCACAAGACATCAGTCACAGGTAGAAAATTTATAAATTTACATGTCCTCATGCATACACTTTGTTTCCTACAAATCACTTATTTTATTAATTGATTTCCTCAGTTGCTCCCGAAAAAATATTCTGATTTACATTTTTATTAAAAGCATTTGTTGCTTTGTGCATATCTGCTTAATACTCATACAGCGGTAGCTGTAATAACAGGCTTTGTGTAGGATATTGATTCATTCTGCTTTCACATTGAGGGCAACTTATTATTAGGAAGCCAGCTATTAACATTTCTCATTAAGTCAACCCTGTTTAGTTTGTTGATGTTTGTACGAGTGCTGCTGCTGTTCAAAACTGAGGTCAGAGGAAAAAATCACAGTAAAAGCTTTTGGAAAATGAAACAAGAGGAAAAAGAAACTTAAGCATTTTTTTTTTTCAGATTTCATGATTTTTTGTAATGTTAAGTTGCGTAATTCTATCATCGTCACAAGTGTGTTTAAAGGGMCGTTACGGATATTTTATTGGTAATAAGTGTGAAATTGCAAAGCAAAGAGAAAACAGTAAATCCTAACTTGGAGTAATGCTAACTTCTTTATTTTGTCCTTTTCAGGTTTAATCTTGCAGGTCATGGTTAACACAGACTTCATACAATGTTTGAAGATTGAATCTTGGACAATGTTTGTTTACATTTTTTTCTTTGTTTTTACGCATAAATTCTTTATTTAATTTATTTTTCTATTGGTCTGGACAGTTTTTTTTTCTTTTACCTTTAATTTCACTTTTTTTCTTTTAACAACTCTGAAATATCCCTTTAAATCTTCTGATGGGTTTTCTCCACATCAATGATCACAAGAAACTTCAGACTGATTTTGAAGCTTTTATCTGTTCCCAGTGATTGGTGGAGCACTTTTATCAACATTTAGTCATCTGTTAATAAAAAGACTAAACGCTTTAATCTTTCATGATAAAAATCACCACTTTTGCACCCTTCTTCTGAAGATACATGACATTATCTCTTACAAGGCTGTGACAAGTGAGATCAAAAAAAGTTCATTGTAAAGTAAAATTAGCTCAAAAATCATCCAAATGAGGGTTTATCGCCTTTCATCAAAATGAAATTGAATTTCAAAAAGATAAATTGCCAAACATTCGTTGCCTGAACGTCGCCACTTGACCCTTTGAAATGAGTGACATGGCTAAAGGCAAGACAGTGGAAAAAACATCCCAGCGATGCTCTTTTAATTAAATGCCTGTCCAAGATTGGACGGGATAGACGTGTGGTATCAGACTCTCTGAGCAACCACACAAAAGGATCGCACTGTGTGTGAAGTCGACTAGATTGCAGCATCCAAGCGAGAGGCAGCATAGAGATGGTTTTAGCCCAACTGTTTGGTGGAGATAAGAAGGCATGGAGCTTTTGGAGATGGAGCAACTGGAATAAGTCAGTCGACAAAAGACTACTTTTAATAGTATCTAATTAACAATCAGGGATTTTCAAATGTAGACACACTGAGAGGGATCCACTTAGGGTAAAACAGCAAAATGTTTGTTTTCAAAGCATATGAGTTGTAGAAGTTTCAAAGATTAGCAGGAATTGAGAAACGAGGGTAAAACATAAATATCTAGATCTGTGTAATTTTTAAAGGGGACATGTCATGCAAAACCCATTTTTTAAACGCATTTTGTWGTGTACTTTGAGTTTCTAGGAGTGCAGAAAAGTTGAATTCAGTCTCTCCCAGTGCTGCRTAGATATCTATAGCCTCATTCATAAGACAGCTCAGTCCAGAATGGATGCATGTTCTGTCCTCCTCCGAGCGTTCAGAAGAAACAGGAAGGTGTAAGGACGAGTAAAACGAGCCTGTCTGATGCGCCCCTGAGCTGCGAGCAGAGGTATCAGAGCGGGGGCCGAGCCCAGCACACCCACTTATGAAAAGCAACATGCGGTTCTGCGCTCAGAAAATGATAATGAGCTGATGACATCAGTGAGCTACCCTAGGATCAAACCAACAAAAACATTTATTACCAAGGGGTTATTAAAAGTGATACGAAAAAGCAACTTTGTAGTCCGTCCCTCCGTTTTCTGCTGCTTATCCAGGATCGGGTCACGGGGGCAGCAGCCTAAGCAGAGAGACCCAGACTTCCCTCTCCCCAGCCACTKGGRYCAGCTCATCCAGGGGAATCCCAAGGTGTTCCCAGGTCAGCCGAGGAACATAGTCCCTCCAGCGTGTCCGGGGTCTTCCTCTGGGTCTCCTCC
>NW_013952554.1:680065-683239 GCF_001266775.1 Austrofundulus limnaeus
GGCTCGACCTAACACCGGTCTCTGTTTAATGGCGGATGAAATAAAGAAAGTGTTGGTACTTTATTTACTTTGAGCAGGTGGACGTCATGTTCACAAGATAATTAATCCACCAGATAATTCAGAGGTGGTCTGTTTGGTAAATTTTACTCCAAATTTTACTCCAAATTTGTCGACGCAAGTCGACAAATTTGTCGACTTGCGTCGACAAATTTACAATATTAAAGAAATCCTTCAAGCTGCGAGGCTTGTTTTCAAGCTTCAGACTGAACTGAAGCAGCGGCTGCTGACGTCATTATGCTCTTGCGCGATGCGGCATTCAGGACAAGCATGGAAAACTCACTAATCTTATGCCAATACGGTCGCAATGATGCATTTAGGTACCGAAATGGAATTGCATTAACATTCACGTGGTGGTTATGTAATACAGCGAATCGATAATAAAAAAATCTGCGTCGACAAATTTACATAATCAACGTCATCGATTATTTCAACTAATTGGTGCAGCCCTATTTTGAACGCGTACATGTGAGCGGGACCTGGCCGGCTTCTCCTGTGTTTTTATGAATGACCCGGGGGGGATAAAGCCGAAGCGGTCCGCGGGGCGATTCTGCGGATTTGACTTATGAAAGAGGCTTTTATATTTTCATTGGTCCTATTTTTCTACCCGTTCAGCTTTCTTTATTTTCTATAATGTTTTCTGAACTATTGCATCAAACTATTTGTGACGGAACCATCAAATAAGGTCCAGACTTACCATCTGCAGTTTGGTGGGCTTCATTTTAATCTGGCTCTGGGTCAGACTCTAGCTTTGACATGTAAGGCTGGATGGACAAGTCTTCCCTTGTTGACATTTTTTAATCAGTTTGTGAATGTAACGTTTCTGAACAGCTATATTTTCATAAATCCTTCAATGGATGCTGATGGGGGACGGGGAGTGAAGCGTCTCATTTGCATTTAAAGAGACAGCCTGAGACAAACCTCAGAAAAGGCACAAAAAAGGGGCTTTTAAAGTTAAAATAAAGAAGAAAGCATTGCAGTTCCACTTTATAAAGATCCCAACTGAATGATTCAAATGTGAAAAAGAAGGATTTAAAAATAATGATATGTCTCCTTTAATATAACACTGATAGATTAAAATGTTTCATGGTTGTTGCCATTTCTGTTCTTCCTGTGTTCTTTGGTAGTAGAAGAAGAAGAACTCATAAGGGTTTAATAACAGGGAAGTAAATTAAACACATCAGTCTAACTGTGGCAACATACAGTACTGCGGCCTGGTTCAGTAACTCGTTTTGATGCCAACATAATAAAAAGCTGTCAAAAGGGGTGAAAAATTGCCGTGCAGGTACGAGTATTTTTTAATAGGAACCTGATCAAAGAAAAACTGCCACAAAAACCGCCCTGGGATCCGTTCTTCACGTTCACCTCGAAACAGCCGTTTAATGAAACATCAAATATGTCAGCGAGTTRAAGTGTTGGAGGAAGTCTCGACACATGCTTCAGAACTGAGGTAATTATCTTTCATCTGGGCTCAAGGTTTCCATCAGGGTTCTTATTTTTCCATTCTGGCTTATGTGCAAAAAGCTCTGCATACTCATTACTGCTCTGGAGCAGGTGCTCTGACTGAATTGAATACCTCTGAGTTGTGACAGTCAGTCATCGAGGAGCGGCTGTGGGTCTGTCTGAGTCTGTGAGGGTCCCAGGGGTTTTCAGGATGGCTTCGAAATTGACCATTCAGAATGAGTCTGAATAAAGTCCAAAGGATAGAAAACGAAACCCACTTCAATAAATATAAAAAAATGCAGTGATATCATGGGCATAAAACTGAAATAAATATATTCCATTTTACTTTTCCTAAAGTAGCCCTAAAGTACTACTTTACAGAGATTCCATATGGTCTATTCCTCTATTTCGTCATAAAAGTCAAGTTAAATTTATGCATAAAACACATTTAAAAACAAGTTGTTACAAAAGGGCTGAACAATGAAAAAGAAAAAAAAATGTCATTGAAAACAGCAAAACAAATGCATTGAAAAGCATCAGAAAAACCATAAACAAAGAGCACAAAACAATAAAATATTAAAATAACCCACACTTGATTAAAAGTCAGTGAGAACAGATGTGTTTTTGAAAGAGATTTAAAAACAGGAAGTGATGAAGCCTAACGTTGGCGGTCAGATCGTTCCAAAGCTTAGGAGCCATGACTGAAAAAGCTATACAACTTATAATATCAAGTTCAAACAAAACTATTGGCAGGTTTTGTCTCTTCGTCCTGTGAAAATATTTTTTGTATTGGCAGCTGATTGCAACAAGTTTCAAAATGCTATGAAACTAAACACTAATCCTTAAAGACAAAGACAAATCAGTTTTCTTTTAAGTTAAATATTCAATACAATATGTTGTATATCTGTTAAATCACACGTCAAAAACTTGGGTGTGATATTTGACTCAAACTTCAACTTTGAGAAACAGATTAATTCTGTAGTGAAAAGATAATTTTTTAAACTGAGACGTTTCTAAAATCAAATCGTTTTTATCTTTCAAAGACGTTGAATGTGTGATCCATGCTTTGATTTCATCTCAGCTGAACTAGTGAAACTCTCTGTGTGTTGGTGTTAGCCAGGCTGACCTCTCACGCCTGCAGCTGGTTCAGAACGTTGCAGCACGCCTTTGAACACGGACCAAAAAGCGTGATCATATCTCTCCGGTGCTGGCTTCCCTTCATTGTCTCCCTGTTTGTTTTAGAATTGATTTTAAACTTTTATTGATGAACTATAGGACTCTGAATGAACTGGCTCCTGAATACCTGTCTGACCTCCTGCAGCCCTGTGTGCCCTCCAGATCTCTAAGATCCCATGATCATTTGCTCTTGGCTGTCCCACGGTCCAGACTGGTCCACAGAGGTGACTGAGCCTTTTCAGTTGTGGCTCCTAAACTGTGGAACCAGCTGCCCCTTCACGACAGACAGGCCTCAACTCTTAGAGTTTTTAAATCTCTTCTTAAAACAAAAGTATTCAAAAGCTTTTAATGTAGTAGAAGACTTGTTTTCCCTATTTATTTGGTCTGTTTTTGTGGTTTTATAATTGTTTTCTGTCAGTAATGCTTTGTTTTTAGTTGCAATATGTGAAACACTTGCGCCAACGGCAGTTGGTTTTAACTTCTTTTTAACCCCCCCCC